>NC_082698.1:41761420-42061672 GCF_949987515.2 Delphinus delphis | reverse complement strand
ATTCATTTCAGTCTGACCCAGGTAAAGACATCTTTTACTTCTTAATTTTAGTAAATTACCTTGATTTTGCCTTCAAGAGTTTCTCCTTCCAAGCTGGCTGTAAACTCAAATTTAGTTATTTATTTGTCTCCTTCACTGTTCCTCAGCTTTGCCTGCTTAGAGTTTGCTGTTGAAAAGCAGCTCCATCCTGCATGGTCCTTAACCCTTCTGTGTATTTGGTTTTCCCATTCTGCTTTTGGAGTGTACGAAATTTGAGTGAGAAAGCCAGCATTCTGTAAGAGCTCAGCCTTCCTTCCTAGAAGAAGCTCACAGGCCTTTGTAAGCTCTGAGTTCCTATCACTTCCCTGGGGAGGAGACAGAACCCAAGTTCCTGCCGCTTCTAGGACAGAAAGCTACCTTTCCTCTTATCTTCAGAAATTTGTTCTCCTTAGCTTATTTCTTCTGATTCTCTTTTCATGTCCTGTGAAGAAGGTGTCGGACACTGGAATAATCTCTCTACTGGGCACATCAAATTAAAAGACAAGGAGAGAGGCTACTTCTGCTTTCAGTCCTGCCAAAATCACTGTAGAAAGAAATCACAAAGCTTGGCTATCTGTTTAAAACACACACAAATTAATATTATTATGCAAATGAATCTGACTTATGGAGTCTGTGGGCTTTGTCATAGCAACGTATTTTTTGGTAGATTCTATGGTCAAACAATTTCTCTGATTCCTAGAATTTGGGGAAAAAAACAGATAAAAGACAAACTATTTTTAAAACTAAATGCTTTATAACACTTTACTTTTATGTTCTCTTATATACTGTACACTTTAGTGAGATAATTTAAGTAATTACTTACCAATTTTATTAATATAAATACCTTAAACAAATGTGAAAAGATAGATATAGTCTTGCAGGACATTCACAAAACAAAAGAATGTAGTTGAAACAAGCCACTGAAAAAAAGACATAAATAAAATTGATGCATATAAAACATTTTACCTTTGCTATTAACCAGATCTATATTCAAGTAAAGGGGCAAGTTGGACTTCCTTGATGTATTTATTTTCTGACCTGGTTGATGTTAATATCGATGTTACTAACCTTCTAATCCTATTCAGATCTAAATTATGATACATACTTTAGTCAATACAAAACAGTTCACTCATTTATAAAATGTGAATAATAATAGTACCAATCTCGTAAGATGGTTGTGAAAATTATACAACTTGATACAGGTAAAACACTTACAATAGTTATTTATTAAAATGGCAAATACTCAATAAATGCTTTTCTTATTAGTTTGACAAACACATTCTCATTAAATTCTCCATTTCACATCATTCTAATTTGTCACAGTGTAACAGTGATGTACTTTCATAAATATTGTAGGTGCAGCCAATTTTTTCATAGTGGGTTTTTAAAAAATTGTTTTTAAAAAATTATTTTTATAGGTTAAATACATACATTATTAGATAGATACTATAGATCATAGGAGCGGTAGAGAATTATAGTAGCCTTTAAACGTGGAAGACCCTTAAAAATATAAGAACTTGATTTTGTACCAAGGGTATGATATCTCAGTGTGTATTATTATTATTATTATTATTATTATTATTATTTATTTGTTTATTTTTGTGTGTGGTACGCGGGCCTCTCACTGTTTTGGCCTCTCCCGTTGCAGAGCACAGGCTCCGGACGCGCAGGCTCAGCGGCCGTGGCTCACGGGCCCAGCCACTCCACGGCATGTGGGGTCTTCCTGGACCGGGGCACGAACCCGTGTCCCCTGCATCAGCAGGCGGACTCTCAACCACTGTGCCACCAGGGAAGCCCCTCAATGGGTGTTATTAAAGCAATAAATCTCCATTATTTGGCTAATCAAATTTACTACTAAAAGCTTTAGTGTAATAAAAGGAATTAAAGGTGAATATAAGGGCAATAAGGCTCTGCAGTAGAGGAGAACAAAACAAAGAATAAAATGAGATCACAAATTGCATAAATTTTGGAATACTGAGGTAATTTGATAAACTGCAGTCTTGTATTTGAAATGATTGATTCACTGAACTTACCAAATCAGCCCCTAATTATTAGGCACAGGAAAATCCTTTAATTTTTTTTAATACTGAGAAATACAGGTGTTTGTTAACATTTGCCTGAAACATAACAAAATTCCATGGATTCATCATCACATTTCATGTTATTCATAAAATATAAAAATCTTCCCACTTTTATTTTCCTACTTGGGGGAGTAAGATTCTTTATATTCTGATTTGTTTAACTATTTATTGATTAAATAACATTCTTGTTTCTTGGGAAGAAAAATAACTGATATGAGGTTTATTGTATACAGATGTATTTTTGATTTTCACGATGATTTTTATTACTAATTATTCTGTAAGACATTAGTAGCATACAGATATATGAAGTTTCATCTACTCATGGCATCTAATCATGGCATATACCCATGGCATATACATCTAATCATCTAATCATGGCATATACATCTAATCATGGCATATGCCCATCTAATCATGGCATATACCCTGGCATCTAATCATGGCATATACCCTAGTTTCATCTAATCATGGCACATAACAAATGCTAAGTGAGAAGAGACTAATATAAGATAATTAACTTCCCATCATAAGTAACCATATACTTTATTATCTAAACTGGGATAATTTTAAGAGTGTAAGTGATGTAAAAACAATCTTAACAGTACTACGTGTATAAACCGATACTGCCCCATTAAACAGGGTTGTATAGTCTTATGCATTAAATATAAAAAAAATACTATATATAAAATATATAAAGTACATAAAAATAGGCATACTCTGTATTATGTTAGTATACATACATACTGGTAAATATATATTATGTAGTATATAAAATGTATATTATAATACGTGCATATGTGTATATATATACTGCATATGTTTTTTACTATTTCAATGTTCATTTAATACTGAATGGAAGAAAAAATACTCTATCATTCAAGCTATGAGTTGCTTTTACAATATTCTATTGAATTGGGCGGATAGCGGCAATTTTTTTCTTTCCCTTTTACAAAAAAAAAAACTATATCTGTTTTCTTATTTATGTTTCTAGGTAAGGTTTCACAGGTAGAAAGAACTCCCTCCATAGCCAAACTGCGGGAGGAAAGCAATTATATTATACTCATTACTTGTTTCTCTTTATACTCTATTTTATATACTAAAGTTTCTTCCATATATCTCTAGGTAAAATCAATACAAATGGACAAATCACTTCATAAACCAGAAGCTGATAAGTCCCAAATTTCTACTTTCTGGTCCCGACTGTCAACCATCCTTCATATAAAATGGCTTCAGAACAGTTTGTGATCTTGTTTGTAGTGTTCTAGATGAGTTCTACCTCATAAATGTTATTTTTCATTGTGATCTGGAACTATTTATAAAACTCTTGATGGTGTGACCTTGAACTATTTATAAAACTCTTGATGTGATCTGATTAATGCAGCATAGGAGGAACTTTCACCACCTTTGTTTATTCATTGATTAATACAACTAAAAATTGCATTAACATTTTGGTGTTTCCATTATGCTGATGAAATACATTGTTTGAGGTCAAGTAAACCCTTAAATCTTGTTTATACATGTTCTGGTGTATAGAACTAGAATTCACCATCCAGCATTTCTGTGTCTGGCTCCTTGGCCCAAATGCAGGAAATGCGAAATCCTCATTAACGTTCTTTCCTCTAGTTTCTTTGAGTATTTTTATTGTCATCAGTATCCCTTCAACTTCATGTTCTAGAAAATATGAATTAATGCACCCTCTACATGTCTGTTTATCAAAGTCACTGATAAATGGTAAAAAAAAAAAAAAAAAATCAAATCCTAAGACAGGCTTCTAACATATTACTAGAAACCTACACCTGGGCAGATGTCAAGCTATTAATAAATAGCTTTTGATAAGTATTTCACCCTATTTAAAGTATGCTTTGTCAAATTAGAAAGAGTAATACAAGACATATAAATGTATCTCTTGCTGAAGACCAGTCATTCTATATTGCACTATTGGATACCCAATCCTCTTATACCATTGTTTCCCACGTTATAATTATAAATTGGAAGAAGGAAGGAATGGACCATAAGTACTCCAGTATTCTTTGGTTCTGTGCTCAAGATGTCATTATTTCCATAGTAATGTTTTTGTATTGCTAAATAACAAGTCACTAAGTATCAAAACTCACTCCTTTCTCCTTGCATAAGTACCAGATTCTATTGTAGGGAACTTTTGTTTTCTTTTTTAATAAGATATAGCATCTGCTCTTGAAAATGAACATTGTATGATGTTTGTTATATGTCTTCGGAAGTGCTGTGTTTCATCTCTTCTTTACTGGAATCATTGTATATTGAATTAGAGTGGGTAAAATGGAATAATTGGATCATAGACTACTACAGACCAAAATCTCAGGATGAGTAGACTTATAGCTTGACCTCCGAATCAACTGGTGCCAAGACTTTAATGACATACGGGCTCTGCCTCTCTAAATCCCATATTGGTTTCTTTTATGTCCTTGTGGGCTTTATTCTCTTTCATTGGAAAATGCCTTTTTCTAGACAATGAGAGAGATGAGTGCCTACCACTTCCACTTGTTAATTTTATATCCTACAGGTTCAACCACAGGAGAGGGACTTTTTTTTCTTTTCTACCTATGTGAGAGAGGGAGGGAAGCAAGGAAGGAGGGGAGGGAGGGAGGGGGGAAGGCAGAGAAAATGTGAAAGTCATCCGTCTGGTGTGGGTGAAAGGACCACCCTAGTTTTATCAAACTGGGCTTTACAAGCAGCAAGAAGGGAGAACACAGCAGGCATGCTATGAAGTTTGAGACCAGAAAAGCAGTTTTGTGTTCATGACCCTGGGTTTGATTCCTCTGAGCTCATAACAGTTCTGTGGGGTCACAAACACCTCTTCCTGTCTAAATAATTTTCTCTGAAAAGATTCATATTTGCCATCTGGTTCTAGTGGAGACATAATTTTCTTCCCTCCAATCCACTCCACTCTTATGACCATTTTAGTTTTCATTTTATATTCTGAAATTCTAATTTTATTTTTCATCTTTGAGACTCTCTGTGTTCCTTATTTGGTCTATAATAACACATTCTGTCTTAAAACTTCTGATATTTTTGAAATTCTAAACCGGAAGTAATTCCCCCCAAGGGATAAGGGATATTTGGCAATATGTGGAGAGATTTTTTAGCTGTTACAACTGGTGGGAGTGAGGTGGGGGGTGGGAGGTTGCCACTAGCATCTAGTAGGTGGAGTTCAGTAATGCTACTAAATATCCTACCAAGACATAGACCAGTTCCTCACAGCAAAGAGTAATGTGGGCCAAAATATCAATAGTGCTGAGTTTGAGAAACCCTGTTCTTTAAATTATAAAAGTACTTCTAAAATTTTGGCGCACAAATCAACAAAAATGAGCCCACTATGAAATAGTAGGAAAAAACCCCTTTATCGTATGAGAGAGGTTGAATTCAGAGCATAAGCCATTTTCTAAGGTTTTTTTAGGTTTAGAGAAAAACATATATTGATACTTCATAAGTGCCTTTGTTAACTGGACTGGATAACTGTAATAATAAACTGTGTATTTCCTGTTTGATATCACCAGTCTTTCAGAACAGCTATTAATGCTTTGCTCTTGATTTATATAGAAATATATTTTTTAAATTGCTTGATTACCACAAGCAAATTACTATTAATTATCACTATGCAATGCCAACCTCTAATAGCCACCAGTGAATCACCCAGGAAAGAGAAAATCTTTTAAAGATTTTTAAGATACCATATAATTTTCTTCCCTTTCCATCCCTTGCTAATCTCCTAATCAGTGAATACTTAACTAACAATTTTCTGTTTACTTAAAGTCACTAGTGCCCTTTCACTCTCTGGCACTCTCACGCACTTCACACAATTTCCCTCTCTCTCTATTTCTCCAGTTTTTAGTGAGACAGCAGTACCAGATCCTAGACCTCACCAGGAGGCAGATCCAATGGGAGGTCCCTGATTACAATATATCTAAGTTGAAAGGAAAAGAAATAGAGTGAACAGTACTTTTGGATTTTGTCCCTCTTCTTGGGAATCAAAGCAAATGGCGAAAAAAGGGCTAAAGATCCTTAGCAAGAGCAACTAACTCTGAGACCTAGTAACGGATTGAAATTCATTACCTTTGGAGGTTTAGATGGCCTAAATAGAAATCAGCTATTTAAGGTTTTTATTAAAAACAATTTATAAAAATGTGGACAATATTATGATACACTGATAATAGATGATGTGTAATCTAATAGTATTTAATTTTAAAGTATTCAGGATACTGTGTATAAGTTACCTCTACAATTTTAGCACCAAGGATATTATTGTCTCCATAGAACCTGTTTTAAATATACCTCATACCAAATTGAAATTATTGCAAAATAAATAATTTAGGTTCTTTTTGGTATTTGAGTGTCGGAATTTTCCAATATTTTGGGAAAACTAGACATTCAGAATCTCAGGTTGAGAATCAAAACTCCTTGCAGAAATGGAACCAATGAAATACATACAATGCAGATAGAGTAAGCATGAAGTTAACCCTAATTTTGCACATGAAGGAAACAGGAAACTGAATGCAGTTTTCAAAATCATACATCTGTCAATTCAGCTACAAATGTGTACACACTAAATATGTGTACAGCCAGGGGCTTGAGGTTAGCATGCCATGTGAGCCACAAATATAAATGCCAACTGAGGGGAATAAAATCATTATTTTTAAAGGATGAAAAATGAAAGGAACATAAATATTTTCATGATTTATTTTAGAATAAATAGGGGATGGTAAAATTTTCCAGTTTACACCGACTGTTTATCGTCTCCCTGCTCCACACATAGGATTCTCAAGGTTTACATTCCTTTACATTTGGGAATGATTCAGTAAAAAAAAAAAAAAAAAAAAAAAAAGCTAGAAAAAAAAACGCCACTAAGTTACCTTTTATGGTTTCCTTTAGTTTTGTTCCTTGAAATTTTTATCGTGAAAATTACTTTACATACACAGAAATAGAGTAGCATAAGGAACCCCCATGTCACGTCCTCCACCTCAACAATTTAACAATTATCACCTCATGGCAAATCTTGTTTTATTGTTATCTACCCAACTATGCTATTTTCAAGCATATTCCAGACATCATATCTTCTGTAAATAGCTAAAAGATAAGAACGCTTTAAAGAATAACTATGCTTACATCACATTAAAAATATTATGTATTATAAATACATGGCTTTCTATCTTTAAAAGTGTTAATTAACAAATAGGGACAGTTCTCTGAACACTTAAGAGGAATAAATAGCTCAAAGCGGTATCCGTGCTTCTGCGTTAGAACCTCTTAAGCCTTTCGTAATAGCATGAAGTATCAAACTAACAAGTGCTCAATTTCCCTCAGTGTCTTTTGATTTTCATTGATTGGCTTGTTTGTTTAAAAGTAGTCCACACATTTTACTTGTTTGTCTTTCCCTGCCATATAATGATGCCCTCCTTTTTTCTGGAAATTTATTTGTTGGAAAAAAACAAACAACTGAATTACTTCTTTGTCTTAAAGGACAAAAAGCTGAGTTACTTGTCCTTTCCTGCATTTTGAGTTTTGTTGATTATACCTCCACACCCCTGTATTTCATCTAAATTAGTAAAATATTATTCTGATTCAGAGTTATTGGATTTTTGTTTGTTTGCAGGAATCTTTCTTCTGTGGTATAGGTTACTTGCATTCGGAGTCACTTAAATTCTGGGTTGCTGCTCATTGGGATGTTAACATTATCACTGCGTACAGTTGCTATTAGCGTGTTCCAATACATTATGAAGTTCCACATTTTTACATTATATTATTTAGCTCTTTTATAGATAAAATTGGTGATACTCTAACTTATTTCTTTGTTTTGAATTTTATTTTTTATACAGCAGGTTCTTAGTTATCTGTTTATACTTATTAGTGTATATACGTCAATCAAAATCTCCCAATTCATCCCCCCACCACCATCCCCCCACCACTTTCCCACCTTGGTGTCCATACGTTTGTTCTCTACATTTGTGTCTCTGTTTACGCCCTGAAAACTGGTTCATCTATACCATTTTTCTAGGTTCCACATATATGCGTTAATATACGATATTGACTTACTTCACTCTGTATGACAGTCTCCAGATCCATCCACGTCTCTACAAATGACCCAATTGCATTCCTTTTTATGGCTGAGTAATATTCCATTGTATATATGTACCACAACTTCTTTATCCATTTGTCTGTCAATGAGCATTGAGGTTGCTTCCATGTCCTGGCTATTGTAAATAGTGCTGCAATGAACATTGGGGTGCATGTGTCTTTTTGAATTATGGCTTTCTCTGGGTATATGCCCAGTAGTGGGATTGCTGGGTCATATGGTAATTCTATTTTTAGCTTTTTAAGGAACCTCCATACTGTTTTACATAGTGGCTGTATCAATTTACATTCCCACCAACAGTGCAAGAGGGTTCCCTTTTCTCCACAACCTCTCCAGCATTTGTTTTTTGTAGATTTACTGATAATGCCCATTCTAACTGGTGTGAGGTGATAACCTTATTGTAGTTTTGATTTGCATTTCTGTCATAATTAGTGATGTTGAGCAGGTTTTCATGTGCTTCTTGCCCATCTGTATGTCTTCTTTGGAAAAATGTCTATTTAGGTCTTCTGTCCATTTTTGGATTGGTTTGTTTGTTTTTTAATGTTGAGCTGCATGAGCTGTTTCTATATTTTGGAGATTAATCCTTTGTCTGTTGATTCATTTGCAAATATTTTCTCCCATTCTGAGGGTTGTCTTTTTGTCTTGTAGTTTCCTTTGCTTTGCAAAAGCTTTTAAGTTTCATTAGGTCCCATTTGTTTATTTTTGTTTTTATTTCCATTACTCTAGGAGGTGGATCAAAAAAGACCTTGCTGTGATTTATGTCAAAGAGTGTTCTTCCTATGTTTTCCTCTAAGAGTTTTATAGTGTCCGGTCTTACATTTAGGTCTTTAATCCATTTTGAGTTTATTTTTGTGTATGGTGTTAGGGAGTGTTCTAATTTCATTCTTTTACATGTAGCTGTCCAGTTTTGCCAGCACCACTTATTGAAGAGACTGTCTTTTCTTCATTGTATATCCTTGCCTCCTTTGTCATAGATTAGTTGACCATAGGTGTGTGAGTGTAACTATCTTATTTCTTTATTAATTAGTGAGAATACATTTTTCAAGAAATGAATTTCCCTCCTCAATTATCTCGATGCATTTTACATAGACAAACAGGATATGTTCTATTCTTTCCCTATATTTACTCTTTTTGTGATTAATGATTTGGTTTCCTAGTATTCTCCATATATTAATGATTTGGTTTCCTAGTATCCTCCATATATGAACATTAAGATATGTTTTTAGTGTCAGTTTGAAGTCATGGACTTCATTTAGTTTAATCTATTGCAGTTGTTATTATTGATGAACAAATTGCCCCATCTTTGGCCAATGGAGGAGCCTCTTCCTCTTCCTACTTGAATCAGGTAGTTTCCTTTGATATCTGGCTTTTGGCTTTAATCTTAAATAGTAGCAACTGCTCATTATCTGCCATAAAATGTGAGGCCTAGAAAACATTATTTAATGAACAGCTAAAGTGTCATACTTAATTTTTAAATAAAAGATATATATCTCCACCACTTTTTGCTATCCTTATTGTCTAATGTTAGAGTAAAAGAATCAAGTCTCATAAAAATCTATAAAACCTATTTTTCTTCAAAAATAATTGACAATCGTGTGGAGAAAGAAGTATCATGTTACTTGAGTCTATTTATTCTTCCAGGTCAGTTTTTTGAAAGTTAAGTTTCCTTTTAGTGACTGTGAATGACAGCCAGTTTTGATGTAAACCTCCCATGTTGTGAATGCTCACGATTGTTTATTTTCTATGTCATCATCACTTTCTTCTTCTTGCATTCCTCTTCCATTGTCATAGAATTCTGTGATATTGGATGTGTAAATTATACTGTTAAGTGCAGTTGACTATATTGGATGTGTTTTGCCATCTCTTAAATCCCATTTCCTGTCAGTATTGTTTTTACAATCTTTCAAATCAAGAATTTCAAGTTGTTTATTATAAGGTTACCTTGTTCTTGAAAGAGGCCAAGCTTTCAGGTCTTATGTGAGTAGCATAGGAGTGGTAGCTATATAGCCCCAGTTTCTTTCTAGAGACCTACATAGGTAGTTTCCTCAGTGAAAGCTGCATGACTGTGTTTTGTATCAAAGCGGATCCTTTGTACACAAAGTGTACATTTTTGAACTCTCTCCTCTAACCACTTTGTGTAAATTCTCAGAAGGATTCTCAGAGCTCCTTTCTTCAGGTTTTCAAGAGATTCTCAGTAGAAAGTATTTAACTTCTTGGAATGGATACATATCACTTCCCTTCCCTGAAGAAATTGTATTTATCATTCCCAAAGTAAAAATTATAGTAACTTCTGAAACATTAGATATATTAATAATGGTTAGGAGAGGATAGAAGTATATCTAAAGTACGTATACAAATTATGGTTGATGAAATAGTCTCATGTATGGTGCATGTCAACTACAGGGATACTAATGATTCTTAAAAATATCAGTAGGAAATGCCAAAATTAGACTACTGTGTAACTTATATTTTGGTAGAATACACATTGTTCAGATAGTGACACCAATTATCTATTGTTTCTGGGAAGGGAAGTTTTAAAAATGTTTGTGGGAAAAATTAAGAGATGAAAAAGAAAGGACATTGTTTTGAAGCATCATTTTCCTCTAGAAAAGAGGATTTCTTAAGAAATCAATCCACCTCACTTATTTTCATTCATAATATAGAATCTTTTGGCATTAGAAACAGAATGCTAAGCTTTTCTGGTATTCCTTTGACATGAACACTGTAATAGTATGATGATGAGTCACACATGGACAGTTTTTTATAAAGGGCCTGTATGATTATCCTCAGTGAATAACTGTAACCCTGTCATGTAAAATACATGGAATTGCTTAATTTGTGTTTAAAATAACAGCTATAATTGACAAATAATGCATTAGGACTTGACAACCCTATACATTTATACTCTTTCGTGGAAATGCATGTAAAAACCATAGAAGGCAGTTAAAAACACGTTTCATTCTTTAGGAAAAGGAAAAAAATCAATCACCACTACCACTGGATCTAAAATACCTTATAAATATAATGCCTAATTATGGTAATCTTTTTGTCAACAATGTTCTTTTTATTTGTTAAATTGGCTTTATGTGTATGTGTAGGTTTTATCAGTGCTACCTTTTATAATGTCAAATTTGGGGCAGACAAATAATTATTTCTGAAGTAAATAAAGCTTATTTTTAGCTGTTTAGAGATCTGGAAAATCTAGAATCATATACGAAAGCCTCAAATAACTAGGTTCTAAACATATGAAATTAAATATTTTGAACACTACTATTAACAGATACTTAATCACTGAAATAGTATATATAAGTTTCTAAGAAAACTTGATATTGTTTATCAAGAGTTTTAAATTATATTTTAGGACATTTGAGGTATCTCATCTGCACTTAAAAAAAAAAGAAAAGCAATGTGAATCCGTGAAACAGCACTTTATAATATGGTAAATGCATTGTGAAGCGCCCACGTCAGAGTCCATGTTGCCATAATAAAGCATATTTACCACAATAATAGGTCTTGGGAAGATATTTTAAGATAACCATGTATGTATCTGCCTTTTGTATAGAAAAAAGTATAATTCTTGGGTGGCCTTGTTGTAAGTAAAACTCTTTATGAGTATTCCACATTTTCCATTTAATTTTGTATTTCAGAGAATTACATTATGGTGGTATCCCATTATTGCTTATAAATCCCTCTCTTCTTTTGAGACCTTGACATTCTCTGTAGGCTTCTCTGTCACTGGGAGATGATAAGGTTGAATAAACCAGAGTACATTTTCAGGGATAACCCAAGTCTAATGTAGTAGTCTCTCAGTTTGATCCCTTAACAGCCTGAATTTTTCTCAGTAATTGTTCCTTATTTCTTCAAACACCTTGTCATTTTTTCATATAATTAACACTCTATGTGTACAAGCGGTTCTCAGACTTTCTTGCTTGCAAGACCCCTTTACACTCATGAAATTATTGAGGATTCCAAAGAGCCTTTGTTTATGTGGATTGTATCTATTGATATCACCCTATTTAGAAACTAAAACTGAAAATTTTTAAACATGAGAATACACAAATACACATTCCACTAGACATCAGAGCAACAATGTCATCATTAGGTGTGTAGCCTCTAGAAAACCTCATGGTATGTATGAGAAAAATGAAAGTGAAAAGGACAAAGAATGTACTAGTATTAAATGGAATAGAGTTGAACTCTTGGATCCCATGAAACGTCTTGGGCACCTCAGAGGTCCCTATACCACATTTTAAGAGCTATTCTCTGCCATAATTGTTTTGCATGTCTCTCCTCTGCTCAATGATTCTTGTTTCCATGGAGCATGTATTATTGAACTTTACATTTACAGAACCTAGTGAAAGGACTTATTCATGGTAAATGCTTGGTCGATGTTTGTTGGATGAATAAGCATGTTATCCATATTAGTGTATCAGAAAATAATTCCATGGATTATTTCTTAAAATAATTACATATTTAGCTAAATTTTAAAAACATTTTCTGTATATATATGGGAATAATATATAGTTTTATACTATATATATAGTTTATGTATAGTTGTGTATATATGCATATATAGATAGATGTAGTTTTATACACACAGATCTCATGGTTGCCTCAGTTCAGGTGGTTTTTGGAGATCCCTTATTATCATCATCTCAATAGGCAGAGCTCCTTTGTATACAGCATGGCAGCTGTTTCTCTGCAGTGCTGTGGAACACGATTTTTTTTTAAAGAGGCTTTGATTCCAGCTTCTTACAGGACTAGTCCCACCAGCTTATGCTGCAGTCATGTCCTGTAAGCACTAGTCTTTTACCAAGACCATGAAGAATGGCAAAGCTCTCCATTAACTCTGTATCCTCCTCTACTTTAACCCGTGTGTTTATTGCCCATTTCTTCTCTCTGAGATTTTCTTTAGTAGTCCTTCAATGTAAACTATTCTTAGCTATTATCTTGAATAACTCCAAAGAAAAACAGTTGATCTGTGAGGTTTAGACATGCTCTGTGCAATCCCATATCACGGTGATGTCTGAGCATAAAACAAATTTGACAGAAATTTAATAAATGTGGTAAAGTTTCCTCTTAGGAAATATTTACCAATCATTGCTTTGTTTCAATCTTGACACAAGATGTCAAATAAAATTGTAGTTGCCACTTTATTTGCCACCTTAGTTTTTTAGCAATCCCTAAAATTTATTATGGAGTAGAAAATCTTGAAGTGAGGGAAGTTGACGCTCAAAAGCCTGCTTTAATCCAGTGGATACAATTAAGTTTAACTTAAAATTAAGATAACATTGCTTGCTACATGAAGTAACAGTTACATTAGTAAAATAGTACATTGAATTTCTCTCCTTTTTCACTTTTTAACATACACCATGCATATAAAAAGTGCACAAGTTCAATACTTACAATTTAATGATTTTTCACTGAGAGAGCACCCCTGTAACAACGTGATGTTTGACACGCTAGGAACCATCTTAATGTTTGCCTCTCAGTACTCCCTTTTTTTCCCATAAAACAAACTACTTTCCTGATTTCCATGGAAATCAGTTGCTTTTCCATTTACAAACTAAATATGCAATCCTATAGAGTATGGTTTATTTTTGCCTTTTTGTTTTTAACTTTCCATAAATATAAACATATAGAAAATATTCTATTGTGTCTGATTTTTCTTTAAAGACCACATATTTGTGACAGTTATCCTTGTGAATAATGCTAGTTTTTTAAAAAAAATTGTATTGCTATATATCTTTCAATTATATCCATTCTACTTTCAGTGATCAGTTGGGTTGTTTCAGTTTGTGGTTATTATGAATTATACTGTCATGACCATTCTTGTGTATTTTTCTTGGTGTCCATGAACACACCATGTTGGATATATATACTTTGGAGTAAAATTACTAAGTCATAGACAATGAGTATATCCAAGTTTTCTGGGTAATGACTGACTGTTTTCTGAAGTGGTTGTAATAATTTAAAACACCCATAGGCAGCAAATGAAACTTACAGTTGCTCCACGTAACTGTCACACTTGGTACTAAAAAAAACAATTTTAGATCTTCTAGTGGATGTGTATAGTGACATTTAATAATGTTTTTTATTTGGTTGGTTATTAAGTTAACCTGTTATTAAGTTAATAACAGGTTAAGAGTTAACTTTGTTGGTTAATAAGAGCATTTTTCATATAGTTATTGAACATTCAGATATTATAACTTATTGTGCTTTTTCAGTTGTCTTGCATATTTTCTATTTTTCTTACTGACTTTAAGAATTTTATTTTCTTGAAACAAGATATTTGCCAGTTACATGTGTCACAGATCTTCTTGAACTTTGTGGCTTGCTTCTTAACTCTTAATGGTGTCTTTAAAAGAATAGGATTGATTCTTACATTTAACAGAATACTTTATGGTTAGTATTTTTGTTTTAACCATTTAAAAATTCTTTTCCTGCCCTAAGGTCAAAAATACATTATCTTAGTATAACTTCTAAAAGCTTTGTTGCTTTGTACTTCACATTCAGATCTCAAATCTATCTGGAATTATGTGCATAGTTTTAGATAGGGGTCATTTCAATTTTTACCATTTGGATATACAGTTGACCTAACAATTTTTCACAATTGTAATTTCTTCATTTGTCTGTAGGACAAACTGTCCCTATATCAAATGCCTTTTTGTGATGTGGCTCTGATTCTGAGACCTCTATTCTGTTCTATCTTTTCAATTATATATTTCTATATAATTTATAGAAGTATTATTTATATAAGTATTTATATAAGTATTATTAGCATTTATATAAGTATTATTAGCATTTAATTATTATATACTGTGCACAATACTTAAATATTTGATAAAGCAAATCATTCTACATTATTTTTCTTGTAAAGAGTTTCTTGACTATTCTCATCACATTGGATTTTCATGTAAACTGTAGTATTAGTTTGTCTATTTCCACAAATTATTGTGTTGGAAATATTATTGAGATTTTATTGAATCTATATATCATTATATATGACATCACTATAATACTGCATGTTCCAAGTCCATGAGCATGATAGATCTTTGCATTTAGTTAGGTCTTCTTTAGTTTCCTTCCATAAGGATTCTTAATTTTCTAAATGGAAAACTGGGTCGTGGACAACGCTCATCTCTTGTTAGAACTGTTCCCACACATTTGACATATATTATACTATAGTAAAAAATATCTTTAAATATTTTTGTTTATAACTTTTGCTCTGATATATAGGACCACAATTAATTTTTGTATATTGCTACAACAAACTTTCTAAATTTACTTTCAATAGATTATTTGGGGTTTTCTGTATGTACCAACAGACTACATACAACTAATACTTTTCTTTTTCCACCAGTCTTACATTCCTAAATTATTTTCCTTCTTTCCTGTACAAAGTAGGATCCCCAATCAATGTTGACTAAAAGTAATGATAACAGGGATTTTTCTCATTCCCAAATGCAAAAGGGAAAATGTTCAATATTTTCTTATGTATGCTGGTAATTTTATAAATTCCTGTGTAAGATTAAAATGCTTCCCTCCTAAATCTAGTTTGTAAGATTTTAAAAATTCAATTAGTGACGGATAATGAATTGTATCAAATCTTTTTTCTAAATGGTCATATGAATAATTTCCATTTTTGTCATTATGGTGAAAATGTCAATTGATATTAAAATACTAAATCAGACTTGCACTCCTGAACACATCCACCTTGGTTGAGATATATTATGCATATATGTCTATCTCAGTGGAACTGGTTTGATACATTTTGTTTATAATTTTTGCATCTATATTCATGAGAATAATGGGCCTGCAAATAACCTGATTTCCACTAGCTTTTGGTATCAAGGTGGTTATACTGGTCTAATAAAACTGGGAGTATTCCCTTTTTAAAGTATGCTGAAAGCATTGTATAAGATTAGTGTTATTTTTTCTTTAAGTGTTTGCTGTAATTCATCCATGTTAGTATATAGACTTCAAATTACTTTGAGGGGAGAAGATTTCTAATTACTTAGTCAATTTTTCAGTAGTTAAACAACTACTCAAGTATTTTTGTTTGTCAATTCGAGATTATATTTCTAGGAATTTGTCTTTCATTTAAAATTCCAAATTCATTGGAAAAATTTCCTCATAAGCTCTTATCTTTAGTGCCTGTTATCTCTGTAGTGATATGCTCACTTTCAATCATGATATAAATTTTATTCTTTTTTTTTTCTTTTCCTTAATGAGTCCAGCCAAAGACTTATATTGCCATTCTCTCTTAACATTTCTTTCCTAAATTTTATAGTATCTCTCTCTCGATCTCTGTTAGAAACATGGTAAGTTTTCTCATTTTATTGGCATTTAAATCTGTCTGGCATATTTTGTACATTTTGTTTCTTTCAGTTGCATTCTGAATGATATCTCCAGATTCATTCTCCAGTTAACTATTTCTTTAATTAACATCTCTATTGAATTGAAAACATGTATTGATTTTAAATGTATTACTTTTTATTTCTAGAAGTTCATTTAATTTTCAAATGGAATTCCTTTGTAATCTCTTACTTTCTGTTTATGTTATTGCAATTTTACACATATATACACACATATATACATGTGTGTATATACATATAATATCAAACATTATTTTCTAAATTGTATGTTTCATAATTCTAGTATTTGACGTCTCTTGAGATCTGAGTTTTTATGTTTTTTGTTCTGCGTCTCACTATTGTGTCTTTGGTCCTTGGGTCCTTAGAGATTGTTTACCCTGAACTGCTTATTTTTATTAGAACTCCGCTTATAGAAATCCTTCACAAGGATTGAAATTGTACCACTGAAGAGAGGAACTGTGATTCTTTTTGCAAGGTGCACAGGGACATAATGACTCCTAACCACTAGAACTTAGATTCTCTTTTTAAAAATGTTCAGACAATACTGAAAATGAGAAATTCACCCAGAAACCTATCTGACTGTCAGGATACAATTATAGTTTCTCAGCAGAACTCTTTTGCTCCTCTAATATGGCATCAGTTTGAGGAAGGGAGCTTTAAGTTTTCTTTATACTTGTTATTCTGTAGTTTCACCAAAATGCATCTAGTTGCAGATTTTGCTTTTATGTCTCTTCACCAGGACTCAGTGTCTTGAGTCTGGAAACTCATGTATTTACGTAAGCAACTTTATCAGACATTATACTTGCAAATATTTCCTCTCCTCATTCTATGTTCTTTTTATTTTTTTACTTAGTTCTTCTACTTTTGCCTTTTTTTTTCTTTTGCTGTGCCTCTTTTTTCATATTTCCTATATTTTTCTGCATTGAATTCTGGGTGATTTCCTCATTTCTATCTCCCAGGTAATTTTCTTCTCTTTGGTTTTGTCTAATCTGTTCTTTGGCTTATCCATTGAGATTTCGATTTTTATCACTGTTTCCAGATTTCTAAGCATTCTTTTTGAAAAAAATCTTATTTTTTCTGTTTCCAAAATGAACTATATTTTCATTGACTCTTCTATGCCTCTTTTCTTATTTTAACATATTTAATTTGTTGTCTCTTTCAGATTATTTTATCGTGTCGAGTTACTAGGATGTTATTTTTTTTGCAGTTTGGGCTCATTGATATTCCCCCATATGGGTTTCCACTGTGAATCTGCATTTCTTCAAGGGGCAAATTTTTCCTGCACTAGGTGAATGACTATATTATAAAAATGTCCAACAGAGGGGTTTTTATTTTGCTTTACCAGTGCCAAGGGAATTCAATTGTCCTTGTCCAATTGTTATTTTATGTTCTCAATTTGAAACTCTTGTTACTACCCTATATGTGTACATACTACAGGTCAGTGCTTCTGATTCTTCACCTAAGACTTTATATAGATGACAATTAGTTCCTACATTGCCCACAGCTAGTGAGTCAGATCCCCACCCCCTCTTATTTTAACAGAAAGAGTAGTTTTTAGAAGTCTCAAGCCTAATTCTAGTGCCTTGCTTTTTTTTTTTAACGTCTTTATTGGAGTATAATTGCTTTACAATGGTGTGTTAGTTTCTGCTGCATAACAAAGTTAATCAACTATACATATACATATATCCCCATATCTCTTCCCTCTTGCGTCTCCCTCCCACCCTCCCTATCCCACCCCTCTATGTGGTCACAAAGCACCGAGCTGATCTCCCTGTGCTATGCAGCTGCTTTGCACTAGCTATCTATTGTACATTTGGTAGTATTTGTAAGTCCATGCCGCTCTCTCACTTCGTCCCAGCTTACCCTTCCGCCTCCCCGTGTCCTCATGTCCATTCTTTACGTCTGCATGTTTATTCCTGTCCTGCCCCTAGGTTCTTCAGAACCTTTTTTTTCTTAGATCCCATATATATGTGTTGGCATACAGTATTTGTTTTCCTCTTTGTGATTTAACTTCACTCTGTATGACAGACTCTAGGTCCATCCACCTCACTACAAATAACCCAATTTCGTTCCTTTTTATGGCTGAGTAATATTCCATTGTATATATGTGCCACATCTTTTTTATCCATTCATATGTTGATGGACACTTAGGTTGCTTCCATGTCCTGGCTGTTGTGAATAGAGCTGCATGTAGTACATGACTCTTCTTGAAATATGGTTTTCTCAGGATATATGCCCAGTAGTGGGATTTCTGGGTCGAATGGTAGTTCTATTTTTCATTTTTTAAGGAACCTCCATACTGTTCTCCATAGTGGCTCTATCAATTTACATTCCCACCAACAGTGCAGGAGGGTTCCCTTTTCTCCACACCCTCTCCAGCATTTATTGTTTGGAGATTTTTTGATGATGGCCATTCTGACTGGTGTGAGGTGATACCTTATTGTAGCTTTGATTTGCATTTCTTTAATGATTAGTGATGTTGAGCATCCTTTCATGTGTTTTTTGTGCAAATGTCGTCATTGTGCAAAACACTAAAAAGTATCATTTTAATATAGAACTTCTCTTCCAAATTTTCTGTAAATAATTTTCAAGAGGCACATTATGGAAACTCAATAAACTTGAGTGTGGAAAAACATAACTGAGCTGTTAATGATAAGAAGACTCCATGAGGGGACAATTAGGTTATATTTGCTGTGCTTTTTTAAAAAACTAAACAATTTTTAATAAATTTAACATTGAGTTTTTAATCTATTTGTAGTGACTGTCTATACCAAAGTGAAATTTTAAAAAATTATAGCCATTTGGGATTTTCTCCTTCCTTTGGGAACACTGGACTATATAAAATGACTGAAGTCATAATGACAAAGCCAGGGAATGAAAGAAAGGAAGAAAAAGCTATATACTCCATTAACCCAAAAATTTGTTACGTGGAATTTTCTCCCATCATGGTGAGGGCCAGAGTTTTAGGAGAATTCTGTCTTTATATCAATTATCTTCTCTTGCCAATTGTTATTTTCTTCTTCCCCAACAGTTTGATGTCCTCTGTCCCACAATAAATGCTGAATTAGGTCTATATTAGAGAAAAATGTATAAAAGGAAAGGAAACTGTAATATATAACATTTCAGAAAGAGGAAATTCCTGGGGTGAGCATGGATGGAACATGCTGTCTATTACAATAACAAAATATCAATTTCTGTATACAGCCAGGTGGTTAAAAACACAGAATTTGATTTGGAGACAGAATAAACCTGAATTTACATCTATGTCTGCCATGAACTGGTTGTACATCATTAATTCAATCATTTAAATTCAGTAAGCCTCAACTTCTTCTACTGTAACTGGAAGATGATATTCCTAATTTATCAAAATGATGTAAGGATAACATGAGATGATTATGTACTATTTACTTAGCACTATACATGACACAGAGTGTTTAATACCTGTGGCTGGAAACAATATTTAGGCAAGGGTAAATGTAATTACCAACAGTTTGGGTGTATTGTAAAAAAAATTTCCACTAGTGATTCTGATCTCCCCTTTCCCTGTTCCCCTACACTGTCTACCTCCCACACTGAAAGTCATTTCTTTGTATATAGAAAACAAGTGGTGCATTTTTATGGGTATGTGTATTTTATTTTACTCAAATCAATTATATGACTTATTTTTCAACATAATTGGTCTGTAATTTTATCCAAGCCCCTTAAATTTAATTAGCCAGTGTAAATGAGCCCATATAACTTTCCTATATTAACACAATAGTCTCACATATAACATTTTATAGCAAAATGTACAGTGTAATAAATCAACATATAGTAAATAACCTAAAGAAATATTTGAAGAGAAATCCATTTGTAACTTAGTCAAAACCACTTGGAAGTTTATATCTACCTATTAATTCAAAGACTAATTGCTGCACATGCTGGAGAGCAATGAGGTCAACTTGAAATCTCTGAAAAAATAGAAGCTTGTATTTTCACTGTTCGGTGTTTTAAACATCTATTCTGTCACCCCAAAGGGAAACCTTTAGACAAAATCATCTATTAAGGTGTCAGGTCTCCACAGTCTCATTTTTAAATAGTTCTCTAAGCAGAGATTGAATTAAAATTTTGGATTTCTAAAAAAATACTAAGAACAAACCTATTCTTTTTGTTAATTTCCCACTTGTCAAGCCTCTCAACCCAGAGCTAAGGGAACCTCTGTAGTGGAAGAAGGGCTTTTTTCATCGTGTTCAAAATTAATGATTTTTAATGGTTTGAGATTAAGTTCTATGAAGGCAGGACTTTTGTCTCTTTTGTTCTCTGATGCAGCCCCTGCCACTAGCCAGTATTCAGTAAACATCTGTTGAATTATTTTATTATTTGTATGAATAGTTTTTAATTGTCCTTGCTTTTTTGTGGACCCAGATATACTTCCATCTTTCTATTATTCTGCTATTATTTTTATGCCAAAAATAATGATAATGAATTTAAGGAATCTAGTTTCTAGATGTTGGACTATAGTTCTGTATTAGGTACAGCATAGGGACCCATAAGAAAACTTTTAAATATTTCCACTCTATATTTATTAGAACAGTCAAAATCCATGATAGAGGATCAGACTAAAAGCATCATGGGAAACTCACATTTTTGCCTTAAAAAACTGAGACCCACAGTAGGCTACATCGGTTATAAGTGCATACCATCATGTCAGTTGCCATCTACACCATGAGAAATTGTCTCATTGTCTATACAATTACAGATAGATCTCTGCCTCTCACGTTTCTTAAGGTTTTTGCATGTCTTAGGCAATGTAAAATATTTACTTTCTTTTTTAATAAAATATTTTTGCTTATTTTTATAACTGGTACCCTTTTACACTGGATTTATGTGGCATTTCTTACCTTTAACTACAACAGAAAAACACTAGGATGCATGAATTAAACAGCTAGCTGGCAAAGCATAGTTAATAGCTTCCTTTGATTTTATTTTTTCTTTGATATGGCACAAATGGGTTTTTATATTACAGGCTTATTTACAGTAATCTCCTTTCAGCAGCTTCCCCTGGAGCAACGTGAAAACACAATTAATACAAAAGTTTACTATAATAGTGACTCACAGCAGATGAAATTCACCATCCCCATATTACAACCTCTTTTAATAGCGTGTTGCTCCCTTGCTTCACAGCGTGTATAATCAGGAGCACTTTGTGCAGAGACCTGCTTTAGTAGAGTAGAATGATTTATTCGTATATCATCAAATGTCACCTAATATACTAAGTACATAAATATTAAAACAGACTATTCTCACACATAAGTGTGAGCATTTTAGAATCATACCTTTTTTTGCCATCAGAACAATATTGCCAGTCATCTAGTCCCTGTTTCTCATTTCAGGGGCTCACAGTGAGTTAGTCCTGGTTTGAGCTGGAGCCTAGATTTGAGTCATGCTCTGTGGCATCCTTTTGCTACATAGAAGAAGAGAGGATCCCAGATGATGATCCAGAGCACACTTCTACTGAGCCTTTCCTTGAGACCCTATAGTTTATCAGGCTACCTAATAATTAATCTTCAAAATCTACTCAATCTCCCAGTATTTCCAGGAAGTTCTATTTCATGAACATTCTAATAAAGTGAGATTGTGATCCTTTTCATACATTTTCAAAAATGCTGGATAGATTCTAACCAATGCGTTTGGTTAAATGAATGCAGTAAACATTATGGAGGACTAATAAATGTCAAGTCCTGTGATAAAAGGAAAGATAGAAAAATAAATATAATTACTGTACTGGAGCTACTCAGGGTTTTGTAGTTACTGGTATATAAGAACTCTGAATGCATACCTGTAGAACTTCCTGCATTAAGGGCATCCCTTATTTTCAAGCTGATGGATTCAGACTGAATAACTTATTTTGACACTCTTCCATTCTTAAGATGGAAAAAAAGTTAGAGAAGGTGTTCCATCAGGAAATTTGAAAAGCAAAATAGACTTCATCATGGATTAATGAATTTTATGCTACTAAGGAACATATTGTGAAACCTAACAGAACTGATTTTTATTCAAAAATGTGCTAATGATCTAAAGCCACCTTCTCTGGAAGGCAGCTTATATAACACACCATAAAGTGATACTTTTACATTATATTGCATTTGAATTGCACAGATCACAAACCTCTGGCTCTATTTAAGTGGAATTATGTAAACTAATGGTCTACCCACTTCAGATTTACTGATTAATTTCCAACTTTCCAGTACATGCTGTGAGGAACAGGTGTAATAAACTGTGTGTGTGTATATGGCTGTGCATGCATGTTTTTGATTCCTTTCTTTGTATGACAAAATCACGTATTTTCTTTATTGGTAATTTAACCAGTTCAGTCAAAATTCTTAAATATCAAACTAACCTGGGTTGGATTACAAATAGGTTAAAATTAACAATGACATGTTATAAGAAGAAAAATGATTCAATAGTTTTTTTCTAGGTGATCAAATTCATTTCATTTCATGTTCACTATGTGTATAAACTTTATTCAAAAATACTCCTAAATGAATGGAACAATTACAAAAATCAGAACCTGTTATGTGTCAGACACATGCTGGGGACATAACAGTGAACAAGATAGATATGTTTCCTGCTTTTGAGGTGTTCACATGCTGAGGAAGGAGGCTGACTTACAAGAAATACATAAATGGAATAATTACACATTGTTAATGTGATAATAAAAAGGGATTTTAAAGTAAAATGAGAGGTGTATTTTATAGGGGGCTAAGGTCTCTTAGAAGGTATTTAAGCTAAGCACTGAGAGGGAAAATTGATGTACCCACGGCAGGGGCAGGGTAGTAAGAAAGCACATTTCAAGCATGGAAAGAAATGTGAGCAAATATTTGAGGTGGCAAAGGACACAGGAAGTGGAGTGAATGGTAGACAAGGAGAAAGAGCAAGAGAGTCACAAGTGGGCTGAAGAGGCAGGCAATGCAAAGATCAATGGGGCCTTTCTAGCCAAGGGAATGGGTTAGGATTATCTCATGTAAGGGAAGCAATTATAGGATTTGAAACTGAAGTGAGACATGGCCCAATGTACCTCTTTCACAAGATCAGTTTACTGTGAAGAAAACGGAGTGGAAGGAAACAGGAACAGAGGCTTGCTGGGAAACTTTTCATAGGCTGAATTGTGTACTTCATAGACTTTCTACTACATGTTAAATAGAATACTTTGAGATTTCTTCTACTGTAATTGTCCCTGAGTCATTTGTTATATCCTTATCTTTTTTTTTTTTTTTTTTTTTTTGTGGCTCACTCTCCCCTGCTTCTCCTCTCAGATACCCAGGTACCAGGATCAATTCTTTTTCTTTTTTTAACACCTTTATTGGAGTATAATTGCTTTACAATGGTGTGTTAGTTTCTGCTTTATAACAAAGTGAATCAGTTATACATATACATATGTCCCCATATCCCCTCCCTCTTGCATCTTCCTCCCTCCCACCCTCCCTATCCCACCCCTGTAGGTGGTCACAAAGCACCCAGCTGATCTCCCTGTGCTATGCGACTGCTTCCCACTAGCTATCAGTTTTACATTTGATAGTGTATATATGTCCATGCCACTCTCTCACTTTGTCCCATCTTACCCTTCCCCCTCCCCATGTCCTCAAGTCCATTATCTAGTAGGTGTGTGTCTTTATTCCCGTCTTACCTCTAGGTTCTTCATGACTCTTTTTTTTTTCTTAGATTCTATATATATGTGTTAGCATACGGTATTTGTTTTTCTCTTTCTGACTTACTTCACTCTGTATGATTTTATCATTGTTCAGTGATTTTTTTTTTCTGGTTCCTGAAATACAGGGAGTTTAGTACAAGCACTGTGTCAGATGACATGTCTTTTAACTTTATTGTCATGGACAGAAACTATTATGTAGCTTAAACATATTAAAATTTAGATTTGCAAAGAAATAGCTAAAAGCAGCCATTTTAAGAGATGTGAAATTATGACTACTGAATTTTACACAGAAAGTTGAAGTATGCCTGAGTTGTAGTACTCTTATGACATTAAAATATTTTGGCTCTTTTAGCTTCTTTCTTCAAGCTAAGCAGTTTTTGTTCTAGGCTATTGTTTATGGTCCCATCTGTATTGCTTTGTGACTCACATTCAAGTTGGGATAAAAAAGAGTAAATACACTGCTTTTCATGTAAAGTGACTGCCAAGTAAAGCATGGCCATAAGTTCAAAATAGCTGGAACTGATATTTTCATATTTTGCTTAACTTTGTCTTATAATCTGATGTAAATATACATAGAAGTCTTTAGCAGTGTAGCTTTGCTTTGCTAAAACTCTGAAATGGAGGATTATTGTTTAATAGAAAATTAGAATTACAGCTCAGTCTTCTGTTTCTTTTTTTTAAATTTTAATTTATTTTTCCCCTATGGCAGATTTTTTAAAAAAAAAATTATTGGAGTATAGTTGATTTATAATGTTGTGTTAGTTTCAGGTGTATAGCAAAGTAAATCAGTTATACATATACATATATCCACTCTTTTTTAGATTCTTTTCCCATATAGGTCATTATAAAGTGTTGAGTAGAGTTCCCTGTGCTATACAGTAGGTTCTCATTAGTTATCTATTTTATACATAGTATCAATAGTGTATATATGTCAATCCCAATCTCCCAATTAACCCCCCCCACACCACTTTCCCCCTTGGTACCCATATGTTTGTTCTCTATGTCTGTGTCTCTATTTCTGCTTTGTAAATAAGATTGCCTATACCATTTTTTTTCAGATTTCACATATATGCATTAATATATGATATTTATTTTTCTCTTTGACTTACCTCACTCTGTATTACAATCTCTAGGTCCATCCATGTCTGTACAAATGACACAATTTCATTCCTTTTTATGGCTGAATAATATTCCATTGTATTCATGTGCCACATCTTCTTTATCCATTCCTCTGTTGATGGACATTTAGGTTGCTTCCATATATATTTTTTTTTTAATTCTTTTCCTGGCCTCAGTTTGATGTTCTGATCTCCAGACTAGGAAATGCTCCCCTGCCCCCCACCCCAGATATCATATTTTATAGGTAAGGCACTTTCTCACTTAGAATAGTGGGATTCACAGTAGATATAAAGTTCAGTGACTCTTCCTGGTGTTCTCTGTCCAACAGCTGTTATTCCCCTGACCATTTCCAATCCAGAAGACAAAGGAGTGGAAATGGTTTCAGGGTATCATCTGAAGAGAATGGAATTTAATGCTTACCACAGTATACCCATCCTTCTTTTTAAATTGAAGTATAGTTGATTTACAATATTTCAGGTGTACAGCAAAGTAATTCAGTTATACATAGATATATTCTTTTTCAGATTCTTTTCCATTATAGGTTATTATAAGATATTGAATATAGTTCCGTATTCTATAGAGTAGGTCCTTATTGTTTTTCTAATTTATATATAGTAGTGTGTATCTATCAATCCCAAATCCCCAATTTATCCCTCCCTCCCTCCCCCTTTCTCCTTTGGTACACCCATCTTAAGCACTATTTAATTTGGTCTTTCCACTCCTGACTCCTGTCTTGTATAGGAGGTCACTTGTTATAAGGACACTCATATCAAAATTGAGGGCCATGAGAGATTCTCACTGCTTATTTCTTTTTTAATTCTGTCAGATTAATTAGGCCATCAGTACAGTCATCTCCTACAAGAGTTCCAATACTGAGTATCTTGAGATCTTTTTAAATCTATGATGTCTCTATTAAATTAAATGGCAGCTTCTCTTACCCTTACTTACTTATTTTCTTACTCACTTCCAGGCTCTCTTGACACTTAGAATTTGTAGAATACCCAAAACTCTGGCATCCAGAGAATGCTCTATTATCATAGTTTTTACTGCCACTGCCTTCATATTCAAAACATATTTCCTGAGGATTATACTCTTCAAGAGGGAATATGCCATGATTTGTGTGTGTCCTTACCAAGCACAGCCCCCTGTTACTTAGAAGTTTTAGATTCAGAATAAAGTTTAAAAGTTAGGTACTCATAGGAACTGTATAGTGGGAAAAATTATTTGACCTCAAAACCCAGTAGGGTGGTAAAATATTTTGGTTGGTACAAAACTTATATTTCTAGTATAGGAAATTGGCACACAAGAAAAAATAAAACTTGAGTTATTGATCTTTATCTAAACTTTCAGTTGAGCAAGCTCAATAGTAATGGATTAAGCCATCCAGATTTGATACTTTTCATCTAATTTCATATACTTTCCTTCCAATCTGGTTTTGACTGACTCCAAACCTTCCACAAATCTTCCAGACCAAAATAAAAAAGTATTGCGTTCAAGTCTATATACATTCTATTTCATATCTAATATATATATATATATTATATATTAAGCTAACCTGGCTTATATATATTATATATTATGTATAATTATGTATATACTTTATGTTTATAATGGCATAAGGATTCTGAACTAGTTAGTAAAAGATTGGAGTTCTTACCAGCACTCAGCTACTCAGTTGTTTGAGCTAGTTTTCATTATTTTAAGTGACGTGGCTTTAGTATTCACCTATGAAACAGGGTTAATTATAGACACATGCTGTAGCCACGTGTACTAACCTGCTTGGCAATATGTAACAATTCTTTGTATTTATACATTGTAAGGTTCTTATATCTTACTTGATGAATACAGAAAAGTAATATCAAGTTCTATTATACAGTGTGACACAGACTTTGAACTATTTCCCTCACATAGACAGTGTTCATAATGTCTCATATACAGGTTGTTTTGAAGACTCATAAAACCAGAGGGTTTGAGCCCACAGTATTTCAGAAATAAGTAAAGCTGCCTGTGAAAACGGTAGCTATTACAGGCCACTGCTTCACTATTCCATCTGGAACAAAGAGGTAACTAATTGTTAAACTGGCCAGTCTCTCAAATGGCCACTCTGAGCTGTCCCTTTGCTCATTCAATGAATGCAACCGCATAAAAGTGATTGTGTTAGGAATTGCCAGAAGTGGAAGAATGAGCCCAGAGTCATGGCTAGATGACTAGCTCATGACATCAGTTGAACTAAGTCTGCCTGGCTTCGTAATTTAAATTGCAACCTTTGCCTCAAACAAAGCATATGAATTGGAGGAGGGTGTCACCTAGAGGCAGAGATGATGAAATGTTTTAGAGTCACTTACCACCAACAAATATATATGCCTGCCAGGCAGGAACATCTGCTAAGGCAGAGGCTGAGAGGGGCAGTATGGCACACCCTGCTCCCAGGCAGGCAGCTGGGGTCTCCTGGCATTATAGTCCTTCATGGCAAGAGCTACCCTTGCCATTATAGGGAATGAAACAAAATGAAGGGAAAGTGGAAGGACCACATGTGATTTATTTGTTTTCTCAGGACATATTATCGTGTCTGGTACGAATAGACAATGCAAAACCATTCAATGGGAATGAACTAACCTGATTTCAAATTCTTTCCCTTGCTGTGCAACACTGGGGAAGGCACTATATCAACAGAAACATCAATTTTCACCTTTGCAAAATAAGGATGGAAATAAAACTAACAGAATTTTTATAAGGATAAACTTTGACAATGCTTATAAATATATTTTGTCAATTTTAAAGTGCTGTGACACCTTAAGGAGAATATAATTTATCAACTATGTCCATATTCTCCTCCTACAACATACCAGATATGAACATGACCAGTGACCAAAAATCACATCCATTATTCTATATTTAGTAAATTAATTTGCAATAATCCCACACAAGATATAATAAAGTAATATTTATTTTAAAATATAGAAACAATTTTAGCCTGCAACTGATTTTTCTGATTATCACTGAGTTTGCATCCCCCCTAAAGCAAACCTATACAATTTAAAATAATGATTTGTAGACCCACATGAGAAGGTTCTGAGAGATGGAGAAAAGACAGACTGGCTAGGGACCTTGGAACCTGAAGAATGACACTGTGATGATTTCCAATGATGATTGGAATGTGATGATTTCTTCTTGCCTTATATGTCCTAAATTATAGGCTGGAGAAAATGACAAACTAGAAACACCTAATGGGTTCAGATAAGAGGGGGAAAAAAAAAACTCCCCAAAAGTCTGCTCTCTCTAGCCAGAATACTAAGATAGAGGCAGCCTAGAAAGGCAGAAAACTCTTAGACACTAATTGCTCTGTTGCAGCCAAACACCACAGGAAAAAAAAAAAAAATATGGTCCCACCCACTCAGGCCAGCAAAGGCCAAATGCCACATGCCACACTCTCCAACAAGATACATCAAACATAACAACATTGGTGAGACATGGATAAAGCAATGCTGAGAGGAAAATTTATCTCATTAAATGCATATACCAGAAAAGAGGAAAATTCTCTAATAATGTAAGCTCCTTCTTCAAGAACATAGAAAATGAAGAGCAAAATAAATCTGAAGTAAGAAAGGGAGGAAATGGTAAAGATAGGATCAGAAATCAATGAAATGGAGAACAAAAAGAAATGCACTGAGAAAAAAATCAATGCAACAAGGTGCTGGTTCTTTGAAAGGATCAGTAAAATTGACAGATCTCTAGGCAGACAGACAAAAAAACAGATGGACACAATTTGGAGATATCATTGAAGACTCTACAGACATCAGAAGGATAATAAGGGAATACTACAAACAACTTTGTATGATAACTTAGACAACTTAGACAAGATGGACCAATTTCTCAAAAAACACCATCAAAATTCACCCAATATGCAATAGAGCATTTGCATAGCTCCGTAACTGGTAGACATATGGAACAGGAAGTTAAAACTACCACATGGCCACTTTGGACTCAACAGGCAAACATTCTTTGCTTGAATCAACAGACAAAGAAGGGAATTACCATGGCCCTGTGGTGATTAATCCTACCATGAGAAAAATAGACTGCTATTCTACAGTGGACAGATATAAGAAAGAGTATGTCTGAAATATGGAGGATCTCTTAGGGTGTGTCTTAGTGCCACCATTTCCTGTGATTAAAGTTAGTGGACAACTAAAACAAACTAATCCAGATAGCACTACGGATAGCCCAGACCCTTCAGGAATGAAGGTTTGGATCTCTCCGCCATGGAAAGAACCATGACCACCTGAGGTGTTTGCTTGAGGGCAAAGGGAATATGGAAAATTCATAGAAGGAGGTAGTTATAAATACCAGCTATGACCACATGACCAGTTACAGACGCGAGGGGAATGTAATGGTCATGAGTATTTCTTCCTTATTTTGTTATAAATATGTGTGTGTATGGATAGCAAATATCTTTTTCTTCACTCTCTTGTACATTTATCATATAATTTAAGATGAATTGACTTAATATCATAACATCTAAGTATTGTTAACTTTACATCGTAGCATTTAAGTTACAGGATCTCAAGAGTAAACATCACCTAAGGACTTTAAATCCTCTTCTGGGGAAAGGGTGTGTACATTTTTGGTTACATACAGGATATTTGTGTCATTTTTGGTGAAAGTATGACTAATAAAGTCTTTATTTGGAGATCAGTTGCTGTAATGAGATGTGTATGAATGCCATGTTCAGAAGTGATGGACTTCTGATGGTTACCTTGGCTAGGTCATGATTACCAGATATTTGTTCAAATACTGGTCTGGATGTTGCTGTGAAGGTATTTTTAGATGAGATTAACATTTAAATCAGTGGACTTTGAGTAAAGTAGATTACCTTCCATAATGTGGGTGTGCCTCATCCAATCTGTTAAAGACCTAAAGAGACAAAAGATTGACTACCTTGAAGGAGAGAATTCTGTCTGCAGTCTGCCTTTGGGCTATCAACTCCTTCAGCTTTTCCCTGGCTACCCTTCAGATTTTAAACTTGCCAGCCTTCACAATGGCATGAGTCAATTTCTTAAAATAGATATCTCTCAATATCTATCTATCTATCTATCTATCTATCTATCTATCTATCTATCTATCTATCTCCTCTGGAGAACCTTGACTAATTCAAGAGGGAATTTAGTCAACTTGACAAGGAGCATCTAAAAAAACACTACAGCTAACACCTTAATTAATGTTCAAAGACTGAATACTTTTCTCCTAAGTTTATGAACAAGACAAGGATATCTGTTTTCACCATTTTTATTCAACTCTGATGGAAGTGAAAAAAGTCAAGAAAAGAAAGTAAAAGACCTAAATATCAGAAAGGAAGAAATAAAACTCTTCCTACAAACAGATGACATGATTGTGTATATAAAAAATCCTGAGGAATCTACAGAAAAAGAACCCCCTAGAACTAATGGTTCATCAACATCACAGAATATGAGATACACACATAAATCAATTTTGTTTCTGTATATTAAAAATAAATGCACGAACACCAAACCAAAATTCCACTACTATTTATAATCTCTCGAAATAAAATGAAATACTTAAAACTAATGAAACTTGTATAAGACTTGTACAGTAAAACTGCAAGATATTGATGAAAGAAAGGAAAGAAAACCTACATTAATGGAGAGACGAACTCTGTTCATGGTTTGGAAGATTAGAATAGTTATGTCAAAATTGATATATAGGGCTTCCCTGGTGGTGCAGTGGTTGAGAGTCCGCCTGCCGATGCAGGGGGCACGGGTTCGTGCCCCGGTCTGGGGAGGTCCCCCATGCTGTGGAGTGCCTGGGCCCGTAAGCCATGGCCACTGAGCCTGCGCGTCCAGAGCCTGTGCTCCACAGCGGGAGAGGCCACAACAGTGAGAGGCCCGTGTACTGCAAAAAAAAAAAAAAAAAAAAAATATATATATATATATATATATATATATATAGATTAACACAGTTCCTATTAAAAATTGATATACAGGTTCAATGAAATTCCATAAAATTTTAGATAATTTTCTAAAATTTATATAGGAAGGCAATGGAACTGGAGGAGCTAAACAATTTTGAATCAAAGTTTTGAGAAGAATAAACTGGGAGAAAGCTGTTAACCTGACTTCAAGGATAATTATACAGCTACAATAGTCAAGACAGTGTAGTTTTGGTAGAGGGACAGACATAACGATCAATGGAACTGTATAGAGAACTCGGAAATAGCTCTACATGGGTAACTCCCTACTGCTTTTTGACAGAGGGGCAAAAGAAATTAAGTGTAGTGAGGTAGACTTTTCAACAAATTGTGCTGGAGCAATTGAACATCTATACACTCAAAAAGATTAGTCTCAACTTAAGTCTCACACCTTATGAAAAAACTTAAACTGGATCATGGAGTAAAATGTAAAAGACAAAGTCATAAAACTTTTAGAACAAAACTGAGGAAAATTCTTCCCACTCTACAGTGAGGCAAAGATTTCTTAGACTTGACATCAAAATGTATGGTCTATTAAAGGAAAATTGGTAATTGGACTTCATCAAAATGAAAATTTTTGCTCTGCAAAAGATCCTGTTAAGAAAATAAAAGAGAAGCTATAGACTGGGAGAGAGTATTTGCAAACTACATACCTAAAAAAGGGCTAGTATCCAGAGTATAAAAAGAATGTTCAATACACAACAGTAAAAACAAATCTAGTAGAACATGGACAAAAGGCAGGAATAGATATTTTACCAAAGACATGGACAGACATGTGAAAGATTTTCAACAATGTTAGCCATTAAATAAATGCAGAATAAAACCATAATAAGGTATCACTGCACACCTATTAGGGTGGCTAATATAATTAAGTTATAACACCAACTATTGGTGAGGAAATAGAGAAACTGGATAACTCATACATTGCTGGTGGGAATATAAAATTCTACGCCACTCTGGAAAACATTTTCATTGTATCTCACAAAGCTAAGCATGCAACTATAATATTCACAATTGTACTCCTGGAATTTATCCCAGAGAAATGAAAATTTATGTTCACATAAAAACATGTTCACAAATCTTCACATCACCTTTATATATAATAGCCCCAAACTGGAAACCATCCAGATGCCCTTTAATGAGCGAATGGTTACACAAGTGATAGTACATTCATACCATGGAATACTACTTGCTCAGCAATGAAAAGGAATGAACTATTGGTGTATGCAACAACCTGGATCCATCTCCAGAGAATGATACTCAGAGAAAAAAAGCCAAACCCCAAAGGCAACACATAGTATGATGCCATTGATAGAGCAGTCTTGAAATGACAAAATTGTAAAATGGAAAACAGATTAATGGTGGCCAAGAATGAAGGAAGGGTAGGGGTGGGAGGGAAGTGGGTGTGACTATAAAAGGGCAACATGAGAGATCTTAGTGCTGTTGGAAATATTCTGAATCTTGACTGTATTAATGTCAGTATCCTAGTTGTGATGTTGTTCTATAATTTGCCAAGATGTTAGCATCGCTAGTAACTAGGCAAAGGGCACACAAGACCTTTCCGTATTTTTTTAAAACAACATGTAAAGCTACAATTATCTCAAAAAGTTAAATTAAAAATATACCTTAACACATTGAAAAAATCAGGTTGGCACAAATCACTACTGTGATTGTAACATGTTATGTGATATGAAAACGCCTCAACTTCCTATAAACAATATTTTTTCTAAATTGAATCAAGTTTAAATACAATACTTGAGTTCAATTTTTTAAAAAACCTAAGGAAATCCATGTTAGATAAAAACATGCAGGTCCTGATTTAAATTTCCATTTTTTGAATGTATGTGATTTTTGTTTATGGAGATGTGCTTGTATAAGTAACCCTGTCAATAGGATACTCAGAGAGGTATATTGCCTGACAGAAAACATGACGCAGGATTTTCAGAATCTTTCTTCTCCCGTGTCTAGGATTTGTACTGTGCTTACAGGCTGTATCTCTTTGGTGAGTGCATCTTGCATAATGTATCTTTGCTTGACATGCATGTCAACATGTCACTGCTGGTGAAGGCTAAAATTATCTTGAAGGCAGTTTAGATGGTGTTAGTATCTGCTGAAAAGAAGCACCTTCTCTTTAGCAGTGACCTCAAAAGAAAAATGTCAGTGTTGAAAGTAGGTTAAATTTGGGTTACAATTTCTGTGGACAACAATAAATATTTCAGAGGCTAATGGAGATTAAACTCTGGTTTCCAATTGGAAGTGGTAAAAATAATCTCAGGTCTCTATAGAAAGAGACTATAAAGAAGTATTTTTAATATATACACCTGAAACTAATATGACTAACACTTTATGTCAATCATACTTCAGTAAAAAAATAGTGTAAGACATGTATAGTTGTCTAATCAAACTTATTAGCAATATATGCTATTGTATTTATTAATATGAGATTGATAGAGTAGGAATGTAATTATGTACTTCTGTATTTCTCAAGTGACATGCTGTATTCATCTCCTCCTTAATCATTCAGTGTGAGCCTAACTACTTATTATATACCCAGGGTAACTAATGGGTTTCTTGGAGAGAATTCTGCCTTGTGAAGAACTCTAAAACTTCCTCACCAGGTGCCAACTGCTTCAATCATAACTGAAGAGTTGCATCAGTGCTGAGCAGCCCAGGCACGTGATTATTATCTCCTGATTGAATTCAGCACACTTCTGAGTATTAGCATGAGGGTGGAGGTCAACCCTCATGGCTGGAAACTTTTCACCGAGAATAGGAAGGGAATCTTAAAGACATTAAACTGTAAGGAGTATGAATCTAGTAATTAAAGCCCAGTTTATAGCCAGATGAAGATTTTGCCAAAGCTTGGCAACAGGAGTGAGCCCTCTGATTTCAGATCCTTTCCTAGTTAAGTGTTTATTCATTGTCTTGCTAGGCAGTTCAACATTTTGCTGTGCATTAAGGACATCATTTTCTGACTCGTGTAATTTATGGAAGTAGGGTCATAAAATAGGACCTGAATTTTCTTTAATCTGCGAGGGGAGTAGTGTCATAGCATCACTTATCTATGGATTGATAAGTAACACGTTTAATTAAGAGAGCCATAACACAATGACTTTTCTGTGCTTTAAACTGTCATTTTAATGATCACTTTGGGGGTTTACAGTTTACATCTTGTTTCTGTTACTACCTGGGGTGAGAATTTTACCATAGGTCTCAGCTCATCAGGAAGGAGGAGCTATCTTTTATAGAGTCAGGAGTAAATCATAACAAGGGACCAATGCGGGACTGAACATAGATTATTCATGTAAATCAATTAAATTAAAGCCAGATTTTAGATCAGATGTACAGTGAAGTAACAGTGCTTTAAAAATCAGCTCTTAACCGAGCATACTATCTCATAAATGGCTATCTCATCTTTATCACAAGGAGATTTTGGGGGAGGTCCTTCCAGACACGTGGCATTTAATCTAACACTTATGAGAAGCTTATAGAAGCTGCTCAGGTCATTGGACCTGCATTTCAAATAAAAGTCAACACTATCTAATTGGTATCCTATAATGCAGTGCTTGAATGCTATTTTTTCCCCTCCCATTATGTTGTAGTTTCTTAGGACAGGGCCGAAAGTAAGCTCATCACACGAGATGAATTGTGCCAAAGCACAGCAGTAGAGGGCTGCCGCTCGCTCAGGCAAAACAGCGCCGTCTGTCTTGCTGTGGTAACTTTTATTAAAGCATTATCTAGGTTTACACTTTAAGACTTGTTTTCTTAACATTCCAGAAGTGCCAAAGCAGCAACCTATGTTTTTATTAGTTATACAAGCGATAATTGGCTTTCGTGAGAACCTGCCGTGCTTCGTCCTTGAGCGCAAAAAACAGCACAAAGTTCCCACCATTATTTTGATTATACTGAACTAGCACAAGGACATCTCCTTGCGTTCCCACCACTCTGTTTATACTGAGGACATCTCATGGATCAGTGCCCAAAGCACTCAATGCTTCTTTTGCAGGCCCCCGGTTTGCCGGGGTGGGGAGGGGGGTGGCGCTCGAAGCATTCAGAACTGTTCACAACTCTGGCTTATTCGCATGCCCCCGGTTTGCCGGGGGGGCTCAAAGCAATCAGGACTGTTTGCAGTTCTGGCTTATTCGCCAGCCCCCAGTTTGCTGGGGGGGTGGGGGGGCGGGCTCATGGGTCACGTCTCCTTTCCATGTCCTCAGTTATCCCACTACACCATTAATTGTTCCCCAGATTGAATTGTTTATTTTTTACATTTTCAGACTTCAGTTGTCTCTAATTCAGATCTTTTCACCTATATGCCTAGAATGTGTGAAACTAGCTACTCTAGAGTTTACCGAAGGAGAACCTTTAGGATCAATACGTTGGTTAAGAAGTATTCTTGCACCTGGAGATTATAGGAACATGTGATTAAATGACCCCAAATTTATAATCTTTAAAAATGGGGCTTCCATGGTGGCGCAGTGGTTGAGGGTCCGCCTGCCGATGCGGGGGACACGGGTTCGTGCCCCAGCCCTGGAGGATCCCCCATGCAAAAAAAAGAACCCAAGGAGTTCTCAGAATAGTTTTCTTATTATTTTGCCTTTAGAATTTTTTGTGCTTTGTTAGAAATAGAAATCCTGGTTTTAAATACTGGCTCTATTATTTCCTATTCTCTGTATGTAGATAAATCACTTAACCTCTCTCTATGTCAGTTTGAAAATGATTTGCTCTAATGATTGTGTGATTTAATTTATATGAAGAATATAGAACTGTATCCAGCATTTTGTGAACCTTAATAATTACTAGCTATTACTTCTTATTGAGCATATATGTACATTTTTCTCAAAATGCATTTTTGTTCTAATTTAAATTATTATATAAAATGCATAATACAAAGATAGAATTCTATACTAGTATACTATATTTTATATACCAGTATTTAAAACATAGATGCATATTTATAAATATATGAACATAGACACACATACACGTATATGTATTTAATGTGTACACTCAAATTTATTATAACCTCCCACAAAAATTTACTGACAAGTACTACGTATTACGTTTGATGCTAAGTTTCTGGGAATAAAGTAAAACATTTTTTTTAATGCTTAGTGCATAACAGATAGGGCTTAAATCTACTTTGTCCTATTTCCTCCTTTCCTTTATGCATGCATTTTGGATTCTTCCTCAACTCTGGTGATTCCTGGCCATCATTTCACATTTAAGAGTAAAACATTAAAATCAGTTGGGAAGTTCTGTGTGGATGAGCAGTGCTTGGGGCAGATGGGTTTTAGAGCAATCAAGAGCAAATTTGTTCACTTTCTTGGGAAACCCTAAATGTTAGTATTTTGGAGGTCTTTACTCCTAGACCAGTCAGACTCCCCAGGAGAGAATCCTTCAGTCTCTTGCTTGGAGATTTAATATCTATGATTGCCAGTGGATGGGGAGTTTCCGGTGGAAGTTAGATAATCGCATAATTTTATTGTCCAATTATTTAGTTTATACATTTACGTTTGTTCTTTTTTTAGTCATGCCCTATACCCTTACTCAATTTCATTTTTGTCTATTCTTTGTGTCCCTGAGTCCCAAATCTCTTTAATTTTTCCACATAACAAAAGACCTGCAGAGTGTACACTTATGTGTGTGTGTGTGTTTGTGATATGTTGTGCTCTTTATGATTTCCCATTTCACATTGTCTGTTTTGTTTGTTTCATGGGACCTGGTGATTGTACATTGAGGATATTGGAGCTCAGATTGACTAGTTTTTGTTTCATTTGGGCATCTGCCTTAGTATTCATTTTTCTAGCTTGGTGTGTTGGCATCACTCATGCACATAGGTTAATAACTTTCTAAATCATTTAAAGCCATGTTAATTGGGTGTTGGGATGATAATTTCACATGTTTAAATTGCTATTCAACATATTCCCAAATTAAAAAGGAAAGCTTTAGTTACACAAATTTATATTAAGGCATTTCCTACCTGTATAATTTTCAAATCTATGGAAGAGATGAACTTAATTAGTAATAAAAACAATGCAATACAGAGAAAACTAGAATCAAAGATATGGTTCTATAAACTCAATTAGGACATTAAAGTTAACACATTTTTATGTAAGTTCACTAAAGTAGATGAAAATTTCAGATTATGTGTTACATAAGGATTTTGAATTTTGAGCAGTCTTCATAACCATGGAATGAGTTGCTTAATTACTCTGTTTAAATTTGCAGTCACCCATCTGCAGCTCATCACATGCAATCTCTCTCTTTCCATTTTTGTTTCTATAAGGGCATTTTTTCCTAACATAATATAATATGTTCTTATTTATTATGCTTACTGTTTACTACTCAATCCCCTACCCCACCCCCATTGAAATATATAAACACTACAAGGCAGAGATCTTTTTGGTTTACTCATGTGTCAAATGCCTGATATAATGCCTGATATGTAATAGTTACTTAATATTTGTTGAAAAATATAAGTGGATTATTTCTATAAATCTTTTAAAAAAGTACAGTCATCACATACAAATATGAAATATAAACAAACAGATTCACAGGTGTAGAAAACTTATGGTTACCAAAGGGGAAATGGGGTGGGGGAGGGATAAATTGGGAGTTTGGGATTAGCAGAAACAAACTACTCTATGTAAGATAGATAAACAACAAGGTCCTATGGTATAGCACAGGGAAATATACTTAGTACCCTCTAATAAACCATAATGGAAAAGAATATGAAAAAGAATATGTGTGTATATATGTGCGTGTGTGTGTGTATAAAAGCTGAATCGCTTTGCTGTATACAAGAAACTAACACAACATTGTAAATCAACTGAAGATTTGATTTTAGAATTCAGAGAGTTAAAGGGAACAGCATAAGGAGATTTTGGGGGAGTGGTGAAATTATTCTGTATCTTGATTGAGATGATAGTTACATGACTATGTGTCAAACTCATGGAAGTATACGCAATAAGAGTGAAGTTTACTATATGTAAATTTTTAAAAATTAAAAAACAGGTCCATATTTACAAAAAGCAGTCTGTAAATCAATGTGTAAATGCCTCTAATATCCTGTGGAAATATAAAACAAAAGAGTTACATGAATTTTACTCGTAGTCCCACAATGCTAGAGAGAATGTAAACATCTAAGATCATGCTTAGGTAAAGCAATTTTCATTACCTGATCCTTTCTTTCTCCCCTTTCTATAAAGGATGTGAGAACATTGGGCATTTTGTAACACTATGTTTTTGGACAACTTACTTTGCTTTATTTTATAAATAATTCTTATTAATTATATATCTGGCTTCTTTCAACATTGAAAGAAATCTTTGACCTGGGTCTGACTTTGTGCTCTTGGGTTCACAGAAGTCTACAATGCTGAAAGCATGAAAAAGGAGGAATCCTTGCTGTGCTATGTGAAGGTTAATGCTAAAATTGTAGTATTAAACCAGCTTTGCTTTTGATGTATTTTTAAATTTAAAATAGTTTTAGAGATTGAAGGGAAGCAAGAAGTAGAAATAAAAGGAGAAAGTATAATTAAGACTAGATTTTTGTATATGTATAAAGGACTGGTATGTTGGGAATTAGAAATTTTTTCTTATGATAGGTGTTGACAAAGAATCATTCTCATGTTTATCTAATGAACGTTACTAGAGAGAAGGGTCTTATAATGTCTTCAGCCCTTAAACCAGTAGCTGATATTAAAAAAAAATCTTTTAGAGAAAGCATTATTTTAAAAGGTGAAACATTTGACACTAATATTTTAATAAAAACAGTTTAGGAAAAGTGCCATTTTACCTTTTAGCAAGACCAGAAAAGCATCCTATGTAATACAGAAAAAAAATCATCTTGATGTGTTCTGTCTGCCACTTAAAGCTCTAAGATATTTTTATTTCAGAAAAATTTCAAACATCTTGACTAGTGCAAGGGTCATCAACCATGGTCCAGAATACACATCATATTAGCTATGATGTGTGAACTTAGCTATCCCTGAGTTCAAGTACTTACATAACTGACTTCAGTATTTTCAGAGGCTTATTGTGAACTACAGACATTTCAAATCATGATCACAGAAATTTGGTAACAGATTGATATGAGCAGGACATAATGAACAGAACATGGAGCAAAAACGTGTCACAGTTATATAAGGAAGGTATTACTGATTTATGAACAGAAAGTGTTTTCCATAAAGGTGAATTATTTTCCCTGATTCAGCTTCACTTCTGACCCAGAATTTTCACTTTCTTTTTGTTTTTCTCCCCAACTTTATTGAGGTATAAATGGCAAATAAAATTTGTACATATTTAAGGTGTACAACATGGTGATTTGTTACACACATACACTGTGGAGTGATTACCACAGTCGAGCTAATTGACAGATCAATTACCTCACATAGTCACCATTTTCTTGTGTGTGTGGTGTGAACACTTAAGTGTGAACACTTAAGATTTACTTAAGATTTACTCTATTAGCAAATTCCGAGTATACAATATAGCATTAACTATAGTCACCGTGTCGTCCATTAATCCCCAGAGCTCATTCATCTTTTAAATGAAAGTTTGTACCTTTTGACCAACATCTCCCTATTTCCTCGACCCTTCAGTCCCTGGCAACCACCATTTTAAGTTCTGCTTCTTTGAATTTGTGTTTTTTAGACTCCATATGTGCATGAGAGCACATAGTATTTGTCTTTGTCTGGCTTATTTTACTTAGCATAATATCCTGCAGTTTCATCCCTGTTGTCAAAATGACAAGATTTCCTTCTCTTTTATAGTTGAGGAACATTTCATGTGTGTGTGTGTGTGTATATGTATGTATACACACACACAGGTACACACCCCTCACGTTTCCTTTGTTCATTCACCTATCAACTGACACTTGGAGTGTGTGTACATATGCATATGTAGCTTGTCTAAAATTTATGTATATATCTATTAATTTATTGATAGATACTTTGGGGGGTAAATAGATTAATATAGTTTGTATAGAATTTTAAGAAATTTTTTGACTCATGTAACGTGCACAGAATTTTAGAGGCCCATAAGATGTCAGGGTGAGAAGCCCTGGAGTAATGGTTGCCTCTTTTTAGGTCATCTGTCTCTTCCATTTGGTTGCCTTTATGCTTTTTCTTTTTGAGTTCTTTGGTTTTATTCTGTTGGGCTTAATGTGGGTTTTCTTTGATTTACCTTGCTTAGTTGAGAAGTGTGGTCAAAACCAAAAGGCTTACTTTCTATGCTATTACTCATTTTGAACATGGACATTTGCTCTTGGTTTTAGGCAAATTTATGCTTTTAAGCGTTGTTTTTGGCTTTCTGTTTTTCAAATAAGTCTGTATATGCCAGTTACTCAGCACACTGAGATATAAAATCAGAAGAGATATTATCACTAGCACTTTACAATGTGAGAAACAAGAATATTTCTAAAGAGAGAAAAACATGTTATTTGTATATGTGTTTATTCATCCAATAATAAATTGAATTGCATATATTGGACCTATTATATGCCAGGCACTAGTCTAAGAGCTTGGTAAATATAAATTAATTTAAGCTTCAGTACAACCCTGTGAGATATGTACTGCTATCACCCCAACTTTACAGATGGGAATATTGTAGCACAATTAAGTTTCTTGCCTCAATACCTCAATTAGTAAATGACATAGCTGAGTGAACTCAGTCTTATTCTAGTTTCCATGCTTCTGAACAGGATGCTAGACTGTTTTTAATGAGTATCATTTAAAGATTGATAATTTGGTGTGGCTGAAACATGAGGGGATTGGAAGGCAAAACTTATAGTGTCTGAGTTTACATTTCAGTATTTCTCTTGCATATCCTAAAGATAATCACTTTTTATAATAAATTTTCCCTTCTGTTTTCCCCTGACCAACTCACCCCTCAATAAAACAAAAAAGAGAAAATAAAAATAAACAAAGAACAAAATACACAAGCCCAGAGTAACTAAGCTGAGTTATATAGTCAGACCATGCTTGCCTTTTGACCTAGTGAGTCATTACATGATAATTAATATCGGCTAGGTTACCAACCACTATAGGATTATTTCAATTAGTTATAGGTTTATTCATTCATTAATCAAAAATTTAATGTTTATTAGGCATAATAGGAGAAAGTCTTATAGAGGTGGGTATAACTCCATCCCATTATAAAATTTGTATGTGCATTTTAAATTGGTTGACTTTTAAGTAAATTGATCACAGCTTCATCAAATCTTAAACTTGGCACAGACTTTTGAGTAGAACCCCCTTCTCAGTACAAGATTCCCTTTTATATTTCATTCTGTGACAACTCCAAATTGCTGTTCTTTTTTCTTGTTGTGAATGTTAAGATATTTTAATCAATAGCGCTTATATATTACCATGCATCTGTATTACAGAAGACTTTTGAGTTCTAAATATAAAATAATAAAATGCCTTTTCTAGGTAAAAATAGGGGAGTAATGATGTGCTAGTTTTAAATCCTGGGACTGATTTGAGACTTTAAAATTGAAGGTTTAACAAATGGATCCTAAAATAGCAAGTCCATTAAAGCAGTACTTGGTCACACAAATGAATGGAAAGAAACATGTAATAAAACTTAAGAAAAATATAAGGATGCAATGGGAAATATCCTTCATCATGAGCATTGGAAATGGTATAAGTCTGACATCTCAATATAAAAAATGATTATGCAAAATATAGGCAGTTTGCAACTGGATAAGTTCAATTCAGTGGGGACGAATTAGTAGCTCATTTTGGTATCAGTGTAGACCCAGTTTTAATAGAGAATTTTATGAACAAGTTTGTGATTTTATCTGTTTTATTCATTGTTGCATTCCTAGTGCATAGAGCCATGCCCACCTAGGTGGTATTCAATTAATATTTGTTGAATGAATGAAAACATTATCTAGGCAAAGAAACTCCTAGACCACTGCTACAGACATAACCAAATCTGATGGAGTTTTCCATTATAAAGTTATATTCTGCATTACAAAGAAACTTTATATATAGTTATATATATTAATAACAGATAATTTTCAAATGTTCTCATATTCAAGTATTTTAGTAGGAGGGCTGACAATAAAATTTGCATGACTTAGTGATTAGCTAAAACAAGCTAGAGGGTGTGCTGTTTTGGAAACTGTAATTATTGCAGAGTATTGTTTTAATGCAACAATTTTCTATGAGGGAAATAACTGTAGCACAATATTAGCCCACCAGTGAAGTTTCAAAATGTAGATCTTTCTTTATGGTTTGGATATTTTTAATGGAAAAAAAGATGCACCAGTAGATGTTATATGAGAGTTTATTATTTAGTCATTGCCATGTAAATCTTAAAATTAAAGTTTCCTTTTTATAACATTTCAGAATTTATCCTCACAGCTGTTATTGCTTAAATCTTTGCATAATGTATGAAAAAAATGAAAGAACATCTTTCCTCCCAATTGTACCTGTACTCAACTTTGAGTTAAATACCAGTGTATACGTCACTAAAGCAGTTTTAATAAGAAAAGTTGCTTGGCATATCTAGGTGTTTCATAAGTTGCATAAAAGAAAAATACACTGAGAGCCTGCCACACTGCAGCCTGCCATTCTGGAATGTTCCCACTGTGTGCTTCTTCATATCTTTTAATTCTTTAGAGAGGGAATGATATCCAAGGAGGTACCAGCTCTCACAATCATTTATTTGTTTATTCGAAATTATTCACTCAACAAATATTTATTGAACACTTACGTGCTCTGTGTTCTACCTCCTTTTACCCAGGCATGTATGCTATAGGAATTTATCCAAAGGAAATAATATTGAATAAAAATAAAGATTTAATCCAAGGAGTCTATATAATAAGGGAAAAAAGAAAGATCCTGAACATTCTATGGATCTAAAAGGGGAATTAACCTTAAAAGGTACATTTTAAGTTAGATGCCATTATGCCTTGAAGATAATGTGAAATAATACTCATCAATATAAAATTTGTCCATGGTGTCTTCTTAAATAAAAATGTATGCTAAAAGACAATTTGTATTGTACAGTCATAATAACATATTTTATGTACTGTTTAAATCTATACCAAAGGATTAACTGTATTTTATCTCTGGTGATGAGAGAATTTATTTTTTTAACCTATTGCATGTCTGCAGAGAACATATAGCCCACTGTAAATTTATATTTAGAATACAAGAGAATTGTAGAAAATATATATTGGAAGCTCAATGTATTTGGAGAGATTAAGAAAGCTATTAAACTCTAGTTAACATTTAATTTACTCTGTATTAGAATTTGAGGGGATCATATATTCCTCATTTTTTCCTCCAAATCTAGGATCTTCCTGCTGTTTATACCATCTGTTGACCATTTCTTCTCTTTATCAAAACTCGGATTTCCAATGAATATTTAGAAGCAACCAAAAATTAGCACTACGTGAACCAAATAGTGTCTAAAGAAATGAACTGAGACTTTTGGCATTCATTTTGATGCTGTTATAACTGCCCCATAATAATTGTCTGTATTGCTTTCCTGGGCAAATAAAAGTCAAGTTACATGTGGGATGAAAAAATAGAAGTATTGAAGCCCCAAATCTAAAGACAGGTTGGGGATTAAAATGCTGGGATAGTACAGGAGAGATGCCTTAAAATTTTTGTCATGATAAAAGCAGATTGGTTGACTGGCTGAAGTCAATTAACGGTATTACCAATGAGAAATAGAAAAAAAAAAAAAAGAGTGGGAGACAAGTGCAGGGGTCAGAGTTACAGAATCATCTTATATTAGAGTTTCTGCAAAAACTCTACCTGTATGACTGTAACTCACTCTTTTTTTTTTTTTTTTACGGTACGCGGGCCTCTCACTGTTGTGGCCTCTCCGTTGCGGAGCACAGGCTCCGGATGCGCAGGCTCAGAGGCCATGGCTCACGGGCCCAGCCACTCCGCGGCAGGAGGGAATCTTCTCGGAGCGGGGCACAAACCCGCGTCCCCTGAATCGGCAGGCGGACTCTCAACCACGGCGCCAGCAGTGCGCCACCAGGGAAGCCCCTGTAACTCACTCTTTTGAGGAAAACTGCACAGATTCTGAGCGATAAACTCGCTGATTTTAAAATCCCTTTGAGAAAACTGGGGAATGGCTTCTTCTTATTGTGAAATTTGTCTTTATTTCCTGTTGAGAATTTACTCTCAGTGTAGTGGAAAGCAAAGGGATATTGAGTGCACTGTCAGTCTGCAGTCCATCCTGTGTTACTGGGGTAGCTGCCTATGTTAACTGCCCCCTAGGAATGGTTGAAAGCAATCTCTTAAGCCCTTTAACCTCAATAGTGCCCTGAGCAGCTCTCTAAAAGTACAAAAAGTACACATGACTCATAAAAGAACCAAGTGTTTTGATTAGAAAATCATAGAGGACATTCTCTATTGTGTGAGAGTTGCATGGACTTTTCTGATGACCAGCGCATCTGCTGCTATCTCTCTGGGTTTCAGAAGAGAACTGCATGGAAGTGGCATTAAAATCAAGATTTAGTTTAATTTTGAAACATTATGATATTCAAAGTCATTTCTTATATAAGACTTGGTTTTGATTTGTATGTTTTGAATATTCTGATTCATTAACTCATTCAACATATTTTATTGAGAATATAAGATGCCCAAAGCTCCATGCTAAGTACTCAATTGTGACTGGAAAAAAACAAAAGGCAGGCAGGAATGAAGGAGGGAAGGAAGAAAAAGAAAGAAGAAAAACAGGAAGGAAAGAAGCCTGATCTACTGTAGAAACTATCTAAAGCTCTTGATTTACCTTATTGGAATGTTTATCAACAGTTTGGGTAAATTGCCTTTAAATTTATCAGTTAATTAGTTTACTCCTGCAAATAAGTTTTGATTTATTCAGATGTTGAATAAAGTCTTCATAAGCAGATTATAGCTGAATTTACTCTCTGGGAGCCTGCTCCACTAAAATAGGTAGGCAAATATTACAAAATCATTAAAAATCAATGCAAAAGTCCAACAGTGAACAGCTCTGCAATCTTGAGGATGCAGTGTACCAACAGTGTAGAATAGCTGGGCTTGATGTAGTCTGGAGTATAGGAAATGAGGAAGTCTTTAATGAAGGAGTGGATTTGAGGTGAGATCTGGAGATTAAGAGGGAGTTAACTAGGTGAAAAACAGATGGGGAGACAGGACATATATGGCAGATAGGAGAAAGAGCATGTGCAAAGCTTCAGAGTGTAGAAACAGTCTGGTATTGAAATGGCTTTGAAAACAGACAGCATGGCTGAAGATCAGGAAATAAGGTACAAGACCTCATGGGTAGTCATGTTAAGGATCTTGGTCTTGATGATAGGAGTATGGGGTAGCTACTGAGAGTTTAAATAGGGGAATTAAAGTATTGAGTTTGGACTTTTAAATTATTGCTCTTCCTGAAGACTAAAGAACATGGTCAGTAAAAGTAAATATAGGCATAATTTTTATAAAGCTATTCCATTAGTCCAGGTAAGAAATGCTGACTATCTGGACTAAGGTGTTTATTTCTGAGATGGAGAAAAGTGAATAATTTTTATAAATATTTAGGATGCAAAACCTTACTGGTAAAGTTTTAGAAATGGGAAGTACAAGGGAGAAAAGTTTAGAATGACTCTAAGATTTCAAATATGTTTAATTGAATACATAGTTATGGCATTGGTTGAAAGAGAAAATTCTGGAACAGGATTTTTCTTTTTTTCTGTTTTGTTGTCTGTGCGAAACAGGGAGTGGAGCAATTATTATAAGTCTTGTTTTACATATGTTTTCACTATCTTTGAAAACTTTTACGTTTCAGTGAACCAGTTTAATCAGTGTATTTGATCCACTAAGATGCTGAGTGGTGGAGATACACATGTGTGAGTCATTGTCATAGCAATGATGATTGAAGTTTTGGGCATCATTGAGGTTTCCTGTGAACAAGTTAAAGACCAGGAGTAATCTTTTACTTAATAAAAAGCATAGGATGAACTTGCTGAGGAAAATGAATAGTGATGGTCAGAGACACGGGAAGCAAAAAAAGAGACTGTAGTATCTGAGAAGGTAAGAGTTTCCTGGGGAAAAAATATTGTCAGAAATTAAAAGCTAAGGAGTGGTAAGGTGGAAAAAAACCCCATTAAATTTAGTAGTATGGAGGTCATTAAAGAGCTTAGGAAACATAGTTATGATGGAATTATGGGGATGGTGAATAGAGTGGAGTTAAGTGGATGACTTGGACAGAGAGAGAAGTGGTATGTTAAATTCTTCCCTTCTGTTGCTGTTATTCCATACTTTCGTGCCCCTCACTAAATATAGCCTCTGAATTTATGAAACACTTCTTAGTTAGGATAAAAAAGGAGACTATGTTGGAGATGTTGGAAAAAACAAAAACGTTGGAGAAAGTAATTAATATTTACTATGTATTTATTAGTACCATAAGATTATACACGTCCAATATTCTTATGCTAAATTGTCAATATGCTACAGTATTAGGGCTTTCCCCCCTTCTGGTGTCTTATTTAACAGCTGGCTGCAGCCTATTATGGATAAGTTAACTTTTAAAAATCCATTATGCACTTCAAAATTAGTTCTGTAATTGTATTATCATTATGGAAGAATTGGCTACATTTCAGCATAACATATAAATGGATCTGACTTTTCTCATTAATATTTGATGGTACATGGTTTAATATTGAGTTGAAGCAGAACCCTGAGGGGGTCATGAAAAGGACAATTTATAAATGTGAATTTAACCAAGGAATGATAAAATAAATCTTAGTTTTAGTTCTTCTAGGTGAATGTGGCTTACTAGACTCTATCTACTTAGGAATCATATTTAATTAAAAGTAGGACATCTTTATTACTGTGAGGGAGAATAAATCAACATCTCCCTGTTTAATATATTCAACCAATGTGGCTCATGGAGAATCAACAATATCCTATCTTTTTTGCACACATCCTAGCCTCTGTGTTTATCAATACAAATGAGAGATGACGATACATACAGGGGATTGGACCTACCCACATCATGAAATCTCAACTTTGTCAAATGGGCTACTTTTATTGCTTCTATTCACTTTGCTTGATTTTATAGCAAAGAGATTCAATTTGTTTTCTTTGCTTTGAGAAAATAAATGCCCAGCAGGAAGTTGTCTTGCTTATTTTCTGTGTAACTACAGTATGCTGGTTTATGTTTATTGTGCTTAATATTTAGAAGGCAAAACCTCAAAAGCACCTAACGGATAATGTCATCTAACCCTAACTAAATGGTGGGTTTATAGTAGAAAACCAAAACTGTGGTTTTAAATTTAAAATGTACCTGCATATCATTTTGTTTTGGTAGCCTCAATGGCCTTTGAGATTCATGGCATGGTTACTCATAGGCTTTGTCCTTATTTCCATCTTAAGTTTGTCAATCCACAACTTAGGAGAAAAGATGGCTCATCTAGATGATGTTTTATAAATTGCTTTATTTTAAAAATCCATTCGTATTAGGGAAGAAGCAAGGCTTGTTACATAATTTCGGGAATCTGATACAAAATGACAGTTTGGGACTCTTGATCAAAAATTCTAAAGAATTTCAAGGTGGCCATAGCAGAGCATTAAAATAAGCATGGAGCCCTTCTAAGTATGGACCCTGTGTGACTGCACAGGTTGCCAATGACATCAGCCCTTATAATAAGGCATCTAAACAATTCTGAGAAGATTAAGCCAGGACCTAAAAATCCATTGCAAAGGAAATCTAATACAAGACTTCCATATTGGTCTCTCAGGACCCATAGTCCTCTCCAAAAGAAGTAGACAATTCTTATCTTTGCTATGCTTTCCTGAATTTAAATATCTATATAATTTCCATGCATATCTACTACTACATTTTTTCCCCCAATAGCTCCCATTGGCATTGCATATCAATCAAATGATCTATGGACCATCTGCTGTGAAACTCCCACAATTTTCAGAGTATATTTTGTAACACCTTTTGAAGTAAGTCTTCCTTTGTGTAGTATTCTGGTCCTTAGTTTTAAAACTCAAGTTTTTCACAGTTACAAACAGAAGGGCTCTCACCCCTCTTAGGAAGTGAAGCCAAGATTTACCCAAACTGTCTTCTGTGACCTGACCATTTCATCAGAATCCGTGGCCCAAATCAGGTAGATGCTGGAAATTTAACACTGCAAACTAAAATGAAGTTTGAGCATAAAAATGAAGTGTTAAATGGAGTATAAAATTGAAGCAGCCTGTTTTGGAGTGTGAGCTTGCCTCAGGCTCTGTATGCTATCAGGAGAGCTCAGACTTTGAGTACTTCACATGTTGACAGGAATTGCTGAATCCTAAGAAATTTTTAAGTGAAAGAGAGCAGGTGAGAATTGAAACCATCAAAACATCCTAACCTTCTGATTCAATAGTACTTTTAATTTGTCGTGGCAGTTTATTAGTAAACATTCTTTAAAAGTTTGCAAATATATATTTTAAATGAGTGGCATTCAAATTAGAAATTCTCCTTGATCTGGCTAAACTAATTACCTTATTCGATACTCAGCTCTTTATTTATTGAAGGTAATCCAGTTGTTGATATGGGTCAAAATGAGCACTGTGAATATATCAGGCTCACTCAAATTGTAAGTTAAAATCAGATATGAAAGACTGTAAAATAATGGAGAATAGGGTAATTATTAATTAACATAGCAAAAACATAACTTTAAAATGTTTCTAGCCAGAACTTGGGTTTCTTTAGGTTTTTAAATACTTATTTTTGGTTTGTTTGTATACTTTTAATATTCATGCAGGATATGGGCCCAACAAAAAAGACAAAAATATATGTATTCTGTTCCAATCCAGTGAAGAAGTAGCAAAACTCTACACAGAAATAGATAACTACGCTTGTTAAATGCAATCTCAACAGCCTATCAACTGATCTACCCATATCCACTGAGTGCCTTGACAGGTAGTTTATGGTGTTTCCTTTCCCGTCTATTCAAACAAATCCCACAAAGGCATTTTTTGAATGTTGATTTAATGCTGAAAAAATCATATTCAGAACAAGATCACTTCCAGGCTTAACTAGTCCTAATGGCTGTAATAATGAATAACAGTAGTAAACAAACCTGAGATTTTGGCAAAGAATATCAGAAGAGACATATTTTGAGATGTTTTCTCTATTTAAAAAATGGTAATTTGTCCTCTAATGAACATTTTTATGAGGTAGCGTCTCATCACTTAGCAGACTTTGAGACCATGATAGCCTTCCTAATTACTCTGTTAATGGTAGCAGCATAATGGAGATAGTGCTTATAGGCACAAGCAGAGTCAGGAGATAATTACTCTGGTTCTTGAGTGGAGCAAAAAAAAAATCATCTCAGAAATACCCTGTGACAAGCTCCACATTGCAGCACATCTTGGGGAAAAAAAAATAATATCACTAGCTATTTTTAGCAGTCTGTCATTATGCTAGCTTTTTATGCTTCCAACAAAGCTGGTCGAATTATCACAGTAGTGTATAGGTTCTTTTTTCATTTCTTGGTTCCCTTCTGTGAGATATTTCATAATGAATATCTAGGAAAAAAGAGATGTATGACTATTTACTAGAATATAGGTGTACCTAGTATATAAAATGCCTAACTTGCCCAAATTGAAAAATGTGGATAGATAGAAATCCACATTCTGAAAGAGCTCCTCTTTTTCAATAAATAACATGTCACAGGGCTATTTCAAAAGGAATTGTTCTAATGCAGCTAGTATCTTATACTAACAGATTATAAACTACCTGAGTAAAGACTCACTGAGTTGCAAAGAAACTTACATTGGAGTTTTTGGATCTCTTGCTCATTGATGGCCAACCTGAGATCAAGACAATGTCTGTCCATCAAACTGCAAAAACTCAAGTAAGACTGTCAAGAAAAATATACATATGGGTCAGTATGGCAAATTAGGTACTCTGAATGACCCTCCAAACTAAAAAAATATATATCTGGATAAAATATTATAAAATCATGCCTTTTTATACAAGTCTATGGGCTAACATAAAATAAAGGATTCGCAGATCCTTCAAATAAAGTGGAATCAGGAACACTCAGGTAAGGGCACTTTGAAGCCAACAGTCTTATTGAAGGATTCTTTCAAATCCTCAGATCTTGAACTTCTGCTTTGGGAGCCTCAGGGTTATTGGAAGTAAGAAATGAGCCCAGGGCCTTCCTAATCTGGGTAGCTAACAGGAAGCACATGAATAAATTTGGGGAACCAAAGATCCATAGGCTTGTGAGAGTAAAAATAAAGTTTACCTATGTCTACAGAAATAGAGAAGTCTTGACAATGGGGACTGATGGAGAAAAAATAACTTTACCCTGAAAATTTAGAATTAGAGGCAGCTTTCAAGCAGATCCAGTCATAATACTCTTGTTGTATGAAAAAAGCTTCCAGGTATGAATACAGTTTCACATGTATGCTAGTAGATAATGATGTCCTTATTTGTCTAACAGAAAAAAATATCTCAGGATAAATTTATCTTTAACCCAAGATTAAAATTTTTCTAGATAAACTATTGAAACTGAGTGATTCGTAGTGAAACTATACAAAATTAAAAATAAAGCACTACGAGTGAAATAATAGGTAAAATGAAAACCCATAAGTTTAATATATTAGGCAATGTAGACAAAAAATACAGGATACAAAATAACAATGAAATATTTATAAACATGAATGAGAAACTTGCTAATATTAGAGAACAAGACAGTATAATGATAAAGCAGGTTAAAAAACATTCTTAAAACTACAAAAATTATAACTAAAAATGCAAAATTCAGTGGCAAAATGAACATAGCTGAAAAACAGCAGATAGATATAGACTGGTAGAGTTTACAGGGAATAAAATATATCTCCTTGTAAGAATTATGGAAGAGACATCAAGAGAGTCATTATGTTCAAAGAGAGTTTCTTTAGGAAACAGAGAAAATGGGGAAGAGGCAATATTAAAATACCAATAATTTTCCCTGAAAAGTTGAAAGACACATACTTAGGTCTGCCCAAAAAATCATTCAGATTTATTACATTTATATAACAATTCTGAATTTGTTTGAATATAATATACTATTAACATAGCCTCAAAATATCAAGCAGTTAATTTAAAGAACTACAAGAAGAATTTGTGGAAAACTTTATTACATATCTCTTTCCCAAAAGTTTTCAAGTGATCATAGGATATTTAGGAAATCCAACCCCTTGCTTGGCTATAAGGCTGGACTCAACTGTTATCCAAAGTTTGGTATCCTACTGATTTCACTCTCTGACTACATTGAGTTACAATGAAGAATAAGAAAAAGAATAAAATTTTTGATTATTTAAGGTTACAACTCTAAATAGTGCATAGTCAGAAAGCCATAAGGCAAAAATTGAATATATTCAAAACTGAAAAATAAACATATCCAATGTAAAATTTTGTAGCTTTGAGATAGAACCAAAAGGTATTTTGTAATCTTAAAATCTTAAAAAGTATCTAGCTTTGACTAGAAATGAAAACAAAATTTAACAATGAGCTCAGCATCTAATTTTAAAACTTAGAAAAGCAGAAAAAAATATGAATGCATAAATAATAACTATAAAAAGAAATGAGTGAAGTAGATATAAAATTATAGTAAATATTATTAAAGAGGTCAAAAGGCTGTTCCAAGTGATTAAAAATTTTGGAAACATCTAGAAATATGAATTATACCGAAGATAGAAGGCACAGATTCTAATAGAAATGAAAATGAAACTATAGCTAGGTGAGTGTTTATTATGAAAAATGTTTTATCAGTCTGTTGGAAAACAGATATCTAGAAAAATACAATTTGCCTAATAACTACAGAATTTAAAGAAATCTGTATTCTATAATAACAAAGGACAGTAGTTAAGTCTCCCTAAAAGAAAATACTAGTAGAAACCTTTACAGACAAATTATATCATTAAGAAGTAATCAAATCATATACCAAATAATCCTGAGAATAATAAAATAATTAATTTTCCCTGATTGATTTTATGGGGCAACAGTAAATTTGATAAATTTTCACAAAGCAGATTGGAAGAAATGAAAATTATAGGCCTAATTGCAAAATTCCTAATCAAAATATAAACACATTGAATTCAGAAGATATAAAAAGTGTACTTATATTCCCAGAATGCAAGATGGGTGTAGTATTAGAAAACTGATTGAAGTAATTCACTGCATTAAACAAAGGGAGAAGAAAGCATGATAAACTCAGTAAACTTTTAAATGTTTTTGATTAATTTAAATACCCATTCTTGATTTAAAAAATATATTAGCAAACTGGAAATACTATAAATTTTTTTTAAAACTCATAAATGTGGGGCTTCCCTGGTGGCGCAGTGGTTGAGAGTCCGCCTGCCGATGCAGGGGACACGGATTCGTGCCCCGGTCTGGGAAGATCCCACATGCCGCGGAGCGGCTGGGCCCGTGAGCCATGGCCGCTGAGCCTGCGCGTCAGCAGCCTGTGCTCTGCAACAGGAGAGGCCACAGCAGTAAGAGGCCCACGTACCGCAAAAAAAAAAAAAAAAAAATTCATAAATGTTATGGGTTCCCCACACACAAATCGTTTCAGTAAACACCATATTTAAAGTTGAACTGTTGAAAACATTCCTCTTCAGAAAAAAATCAGGAATACTACTATTTTCTATTTCACACTATATTTGAGAATCTTAAGGGTCTGTAAGAAAAAATGTAAATTTTGTAAAGCAAGAAATTACACTTTAGTTATTTGCATGTTATGCAAAAAGCACCAAAGAATCCACAGACAAATTTATTTGTTTGTTTTATTGAAGTTAGTTGATTTACAATGTTGTGTTAGTTTCTGGTGTACAGCAAAATGATTCAGTTTTATATACATATAAAATATATGCTTTTTCATATTCTTTTCCATTACGGTTTATTACAGGATGTTGAATATAGTTCCTTGTGCTATACAGTAGGACCTTGTTTATCTATTTTATATATAGTAGTTTGTGTCTGCTAATCCTAAACTCCTAATTTATCCCTCCCCACTTCCTTTCCCCTTTGGTAACTGTAAGTTTGTTTTCTTTATCTGTGAGTCTGTTTTTGTTTCATAAATAAGTTCATCTGTGTCATATTTTAGATTCCACATATAAGTGATATTGTATTTGTCTTTCTCTTTCTGATTTACTTCACTTAATATGATAATCTCTAGGTCCACGCATGTTGCTGCAAATGGCATTATTTCATTCTTTTTTATGGTTGAGTAGTATTCCACTGTGTGTGTGTGAGTGTGTGTGTGTATACACACACACTCACACACACACACACACACACACACACATCATCTTTATCCATTCATCTGTTGATGGATATTTAGGTTGTTTCCATGTCTTAGCTAGTGTAAATAGTGCTGCTGTGAACATTTGGGTGCATGTATCTTTTTGAATTAGAGTTTTATCTGGATATATGCCCAAGGAGTGAGGTGTTGGATCATATGGCAACTCTATTTTTAGTTTTTTAAGGAACTTCTACACTGCTTTCCACAGTGGCTGCACCAATTTACATTCCCACCAACAGCGTAGGAGGGTTCACTTTTCTCCACACCCTTTCCAGTATTTGTTATTTGTGGACATTTTAATGATGGCCATTCTGACCAGTGTGAGATGGTACCTCACTGTAGTTTTGATTTGAATTTCTCTAATAATTAGCGATGTTGAGCTTTTCATGTGCCTCTTGGCCATCTGGATGTCTTCTCTGGAAAAATGTCTATTTAGGTCTTCTCTCCATTTTTTGATTGGGTTGTTTGATTTTTTTATTATTGAGTTGTATGAGCTGTTCATATATTTTGGAAATTAAGCCCTGTTGGTTGCAGTTTGTTTTTTCATTTTGTTTATGGCTTTCTTTGCTGTGCCAAATCTTATAAGTTTGATTAGGTCCCATTTGTTTATTGTTGCTTTTATTTCTGTTGCCTTGGAAGACCGACCTAAGAAAACATTGGTATGATTTATATCAGAGAATGTTTTGCCTATGATCCCTACTAGGAGTTTTATGATGTCTTGTCTTATATTTGTCTTTAAGCCACTTAGAGTTCAGCAAGTGGTGTTGGGAAAGCTGGACAACTGCTTGTAATACATCAGTGAAGTCAGAACACAGCCCCACACCATACACAAAAATAAACTCAAAATGGCTTAGAGACTTAAATATAAGACATGACTCAGACAAGTTTTTAGAATTAATGTTTTTGATTAGGTTACTGGATGTGAAAGAAATTCATAAAAAAACTTTTTTTTTTTTACCAGCTACAGTTAGAATTTATATTTAAATAATCAGGTACCATTTAACATAGCAAAAATACTATGATGTGCATAGGAATAAATACCATTTATGAAAAAATTTATAAAATTTCATTGAAAACACTTAAGAGCTAAATATTTATATACCTACTTTGGGGCTAGAAATCAAAGATCAGTAGCATATAGCTATCATTGCTGCAGTCTATTAAATCCCAATAGACTTTCCATGGATTTTGACAAGCTGATTTTAAAATGTTTAAAAGAATCATAGAGCTAATTGTAACAAACACTCATCTGCAAAAGAACAAGAAAGATTTCAGATTTCAAGACTTACTATAAAAACATAGTAATTACATCTAAGTAGAATTGTTGTATATGTAAATTAAAAGTTCAGTGAAAAAAATGACATGTGCAGAAACAAACCCAAACTCTTATAAAAATTGATGACTAATAGAGCTTGAGTATGGATCAGAGGAGAAGGAGAGTGCTGGGACAGAAAACTGTCATTTTTATTTTGATTAGAGATGTTAATGGAGAAGTTAAAATTATAGTGCATCTAGAAGATACTACAGGAGAATGTATTAATATATTTGTAACAGACATTGGGAAGGTTTTCTTCAATAAGGCAAAGAGAGCACAAACCATACATGGTATAATTAATAAATCCTACAGTTGTAAATTTAAGAACTTCTAACTGTCAAAAGACACTAAAATGAAAGGAAAACGTAAGTCATAAGCAGAGAGAAGATATTAGCAAAAAGTAAAACCAATAAAAGTAGCATCCAGATTATATGTGCTATAAATCAATCAATTTGAAAAATTCCAATAACCAAATAGAAAAATTGGACAAAAATATATTATCAGGCACATCATGGAAAGACCCAGAATATACTAGAATGATTAAGGGTCAACTTGCAAAACACCAAGAACTCAGTAAAAACATTGTAAAAATATGGTAAGAAAAATGGAAAATAGAAGAAAATTAGGCAATATGTTTTTTTAAATGGATTGACTTTTAGAAAATTGTGACTGGCACGCTCTTAGTTTCATTGACGAGTAAGGTTATCTGGACAGAAACAAGAGAAAGGAGTGAACAGCTTCCCAGCCTGTTGGTGAATAAATCAAATCTTGGAGTCACAAGACAATACCAGTATCTAGGAGAATGGGACATTGTACACTTCCTGTTGATCTTAGTTCCCAGTGAAAAGGATATTTACACAAATCAGAGTGCAAGTGTGCTAGGGAAAAGATAGATTATTTTCTCTTGAGTTAAATGATGTGTAAAATATATAGAATGGGTCTTCCTTCTACCTAGTTTTAATTACAGAAAACACACTCTTCAGGCAGTATTCCCCGATTTTCTGCCAATTTCATTTTTCAAGAACATCTGAGGTGTATGTTTGTGGATCCTATAAGGGATTTATTAAATCAACATTATTGGGGGCAGAGGACCTTTTTCAGATGTGTTAAGAAAGTTGAGATTTTAGCACCTGTCATGGATGGCCTCAAGTGCAAGTTATGGCTCAGTAGACACATACCCAGTAGAAGAGATATTTTTGGAAGTTTTCTGACAAAAGGAGGAAAATTCTTAGATAATTAGCTGCACATAAGTCAGACTGTCGGGATATGCACATGTACACACACACACTTTGTGTATTAACTTTACATGGATACCTATGTATGCATATGTATGTTAATCTTTGCAGTTAACAAATTCATTACTAACCTATATTCCTATACTTCCAAATCCCTGCTTCAAACTGTATGTGGATTTTCTAAAAATATAACAGGCTATTTACTTATCGGGTAGTATAAATTATTCTTTTCATTCTTTATACATGAGAACCCACACTGACCTTCAGAAAAATAAGTTAACTTCTCTACATTTCTCTATAAATGAAAACTGGGTGACAAGATACAAGGTAAGTTCTAACTGGAAGCCTGTATTTCCATAGTGTGTACAGCAGTGATAATAACTTTGTGGGTTTAAAATAATTTGTTCTGTTACACACACACACACACACACACACACACACACACACACACACACACCCCTCACCTTTCTAGTTTGTGGATTTCACCATAATTCTACCAGTCATCCAGGCTCACATCTTTGTAGTTCAATTGATGATAGCTTCTTAATTACCTCCTAGATTAAGATACTTGTCAAATCAAATGGACCAATATTAATAATAAATGGCCTTTGCCTGACCACAGCCTAGTCCAAGGGGCTTGTTGTTTATTCATTTTTCCTTTTGAGCAATATAGCATAATGGTGTAATAAAAATGGCACTTTTTTGGAATGATGTAGCTCAGGATTCAAATCTTTGGTCAACCTCTTACTAGCTGTATAAACAAAAATAAATGTATTAATTTTAGCATTTTCATAATTGGAAAATGAGGGTAATAACTATCTAACTCTAGAGTGAAATGAACTTATATGACATAAGCTATATATAAAATGTTTGAACATTATTTGACAGTTATTCTTTCAACGTTGAAAATAATATCAGGCACTGTGCAGTATCCTGCTTAGGCTTTTAAAGATGAATAAACAATATTTCTGCCTTCATTGTTCACAGTTCCATAGTCTAGTAGGGGGGAAAGACATAAAACAGATCATTTTAATAGAGTTTTGTTAAGTATATCATAAAGATGTGTTTGAAGTGTTTTAGAAGTTGGGAAAATACTAACTGAACTAAGTCTTGAAAAATATAATGTGTTGGCCAGATTGTAGTGCAGAGGAACTGTGGATGAAAGTTCATCCAAGTGAAGGAAAGGAGTAGGGGAAGTAGTGAAACTTTCTTTTTCTCTTAATATACTTATCCACCCAACCTCATTCTGCCTTCTGATTCTTAGGTTGAATTCTTATTTGAAAATAAGGCATAAATAAAAATATTCCACCTAAGAGGTGTGGAATGAGTTAACATGAAAGCCAGCGTAAGAATTTTTAAGATGTTCATTTCAACTTAACCACATTTATAGAAAATTATCCCTGAATGGTTTTGCTTTTACCATTTGTTCTTGTCTTCACTAACAGATTGAGAGATTCAGAAAAATCATTTAATTAGTCCTCTAACTGGCATGAGCTTCAAGATAATGATTAATTTCTCTACTATTCTTACATGCTACTCTTGTAGAAGGAATGATATAGACAAAGCACGTAGTCAGATTTCCTCAAACAGATAGTGGATGCCATTACCCCATAATGGGGCTACGTGTAATTCTGTTAATGGTACTGCATAGAAGACTTCATGAGTTATACAAAGTAGAATCAATTTCACATATCACTCCTGTCAAAACAGCTCTGGTGGAAATAATAGGTTTTTATTGATGTTTTCTCTTAGAAATTTTTAATATAAAATAGTTCATATTTGCAAAATTAGTAAGTGAAAAGTTGTATTTCTTGTGGAACAGACGTTTCATAGGATTCAGAAAAAATTAGTTTTGGAAAGCTGCATGGAGGCAAGAAGGTCTGCGCTTTGCATAAACTCTGCACAATTCAAGTTAGAAACCAGGAGCCAAAGTACAGAGACATATTTCCATAGAGTGTGGGGAAGTCAGGAGAATGCTTACGCTGATGAATTCACAGGATGAGCACTGTTTCAACCTGTCTGATTTTGACAATCAGAAGGACCCATTTTCTTCCCAGTTGTCCCCATATTTGCTTGAAAGAGCCTGGAGCTATAATATGCAAATTATGTGGTTCATTAGTCTTCCTTTTAATTAAATGTGAAAGTAACTGACAGCAAAATGGCAAAATTATTCTAAAACACCTTTGTAGTGTTTGTTCTCTTTATTCTTGGTCATTGTTCATAATCCTTTCCTCTTTATAACAACACATTCCTCCACTAAGAAGGAAAAGCAGCCTTCTAAATGCATGTACCCTTTTTCAGCCATCAAAGGATAATCTTTTTTCTTTCCTTCATAACAAAAAGCAATGATTTAATTTATGAAGATACCTGAAAATCTAATTGGGGAAATTATTTTTAAAATATTTCTTTGGTTTATTTTCTACTATTGACTCTACTTTTCTTCCGACATTAGAAAAAAAATGAGATCCTAATGACCAGTCATTATGAAAATTTTTTACTACAGTAGTAAGTCAGTCTATTTGCAGAGAGCACTAGGTTTGAATCTGCAAATTCTATGCCAAATGTGTATTAGATTCTATCTCAGTGACTTATAAGTTGAAAATCTTGTTGCTAGAAAAAATCCTTTTACTGTTAGTGTTTATTTTTTAAATTTATGTTCTATGTTTATTTTGCACAAGTAATACACAAATATATTTTCATTGTAAAATGTTCAAGAAATGTAGAAAACATACAGTAAAATGTGAACATCCTCTTCATCAGCAGTCCCTCATACAGACTCATTTCCTTAGAAGTTACAGTTATTAACAACTTGATGTGTAATAATCTGAACACTTTTCCTCTCCATTATTTTTTACTTAAATGGAATAGTTATATGAGCATTTTCTGTGAAAATGAATTTTTAAAATTAGCAATAAGATTTTCCAAGTAACCACTGGAAGGTAAACTTATTTTTTAAAATAAATCTAAATGTCTATAGTTTATTTTACTATTTATTGAAAATATTTTTGCTTGGAATTTCTATATTAATGCTGCAATGAATAGTCTTGTATATATTTCAGAATTGTCACAAAGTGGAAGTCTTTGCTATATTTTTTATCTTCATATATAGTACAAATTATTTTTTAAGAAAAATAGAAGAAAGGCCTTATTGAAGCTATATTTCCATGTCCTAGTATATGAGAGGAGAAGAAGCTATATATTCCCCAGTATATGAGAGTTTATTGATCCAAGAATCCTCACCAGCACTATATAATACAGTATGCTAATGTGATTATAAATATGTGTTAAGAGTAAATAAAATCCTAATAGTTCATTTAAGGTATCAGTTTATTGGGCATTTTGGAGACTAGGAGAATGGATCCATATTATAATGTTAATCTGTTTTTTAATTTTTTAGTAATTATATTTGGTGATGCACGTGTGTGTGTGTGTGTGTGTATGTAAGTTTATGTGCAGGATTGGTGAGAGAAAAGAGTCGGACATTACTGAGTATGAATTAAGCTCTAAAGGTATCTGTTAGAACTTCAGCAGATCATTCACTCTCTTCAAACTTATAAGTAAAACGATAATAGTAAGGACATTGACAATGCCAGATGCTGATGAGAATGTGCAGACAGGGACTCTCATTCATTGCTAGTGAGAACGCACAATGGTACAGTCTCTTTGGAAGATATTTTGGAGGTTTCTTACAAAACTAAACATACTCTCACCATGTGCAATTTACTCAAAGCTGGTGAAAACTATATCCACCCAAAAACCTGCATGTAGATATTTATGGCAGCTTTATGAATAATTGCCAAAACTATTGGAGCAACCAAGATGTCCTTCAGAAGGTGAATGGGTTAATAAACCATGGTACATTCAGACAATGAAATATTACTCAACAGTAAAAAGAAATGAGCTATCAAGCCATGAAAAGACGCAGAGGAACCTTAAATGCATATTACTAAGTGATAGAAACCAAGCTGAAAAGGCTACATACTATATGATATCAACTATATGACATTCTGGAAATGGCAGAACTCTAGGGACCATAAAAATATCAGTGGTCATCAGGGGTGAAGAAGGAGGAAGGGACAAATAGGGAGAGCACGGAAAATTTTTAGGCCGTAAAAATACTCTGTATAATACTATAATGGTAGATATATGTTATTATATGTTTTTCCAAACCCATAGAATGTACAACACCATGAGTGAGCTATAATGTAAAGTATGGACTCTGAATGATAATGATGTGTCTTTGTAGGTCAATTAAATGTACCACTCTGGTGGGAGGATGTTGATAATGGGAGAGGCTAGGCGTGTGTGGGGGAAAGGGAAATCTCTATACTTTCTGCTCACTTTTGCTATGCACTTAAAACTACTCAAAAATATAATGTGCATTAAAAATTATAACAGTACACAACTCAAAGGATATTTGTGAGAATGTAAGTAATTAAATCAGTATTAATAAATACAAATAGCACAACTTCTGCTTCTCTATTGGTACTTTTATGATACCTAATTGATACATTAATGTAAGAGTATAAAAATAGAATGTTTTAAATACATTACAATATACAAGCTAGCCATATAGTTATTCAGTTCATCCATAATCAATTTCAAACAAAATGAAAAGGATAATTCAAGTTTGCTTCAAAAAATTTTAAAAAGGAAGTGTAGCACATGACAGTTGGATGGCTGCATTTCAACTGCTTCTTGCAGTTCAACCTATTTATAGTTGTCAATACACGTGGTAAAATGTCTCAAACTCTCTCTCCTGAGCTTAAAAATAACAAACTAAAAGCCTATATTCACCATCCAACTTGTCTTAAATAACACAATCCTACTCCCTGAATTTAGATGTTATTTTATTTTATTTGCCTAAATAAGAAGGCAGGAAGTCATAATCATTTTGTAACAAACATTTTTGACTTTCTGGAATAAGAAAAATATTTCTATGAATAAATAGGTATTAGGAGAGATATTAAGGGATATTAATAGAGATTATTTTATTGTAGAAAACCCCAGACAACACCCCTTTCTACCTTATGTGAGAAACCTCTCCATGAAGTTTCCTAACATAAATTTTGTGTAGTATTAAAAAAAGAGGGTTGATTAAAAGGTTAAATGTATTCCTATAAAAACATGGCTGGGAAAAAAAGGTGACTTCTTATTTTGGCTAGTGTATATTACTCTTAAATTCCAGAACTAATTAAACTCTTAATTCAATTAACATGCCAATTAACCCAATGTAATTAATTAAAATTGCAGCATTGTTCATTAAGGTAAACACTTATACTAGGTACAAAAGGATATAATAACCAAATTCACAAAATGCATTCTATGGGTTTCATTTGGTGTCATCTGTAGTAGGTGCCATACATTGGTTTGAGAATGTTACTTGCATTATGTCATCTGATTCTCATTTTACCTTGTCTTATAAGGATTGGTTTTCCCAGTTCACAGACAGGAGACCTGTCTGCATCCACATGACTGAGAAGCGAGAGAGGCTTCATTTTAATCCAGGTCTCTGATTCCAAAGTCTAGGTGTTGCTGTCTTGCTTCCAATATACTTCTTTCCACTTGCCAGCAGTCTGGCAAATACCTTCTGAAACTGGATTGGAAGATTTAGAAGTAATAGATTAATTCCTTAGTAAAACTTTGAGTGTACACAAGAAACCAGGCACAAATCTATTTGCTAGTGTTAGCACAGTGTACAAAGCTAAAATCCTGAATCTAATGAAAGTAACTTTCCAGATTAGTAGAAACATACCCTTTAAATGCTTTGTTGTCCATCCATCTGATATTTTACTTATTTATTTATTTACTTATTTATTTATTTATTTATTTTATTGTCCATCACCTGCCCAAAAAAACTCCTCTGTTGGAATTTTTGAGAGTAAATAGTGTGATTCCTCACTGCCTGACTCAGTGATGACTTGTTTAATGGATTTGTTTATGAACTAGACATGTAGCTGTATAATATAGTGCTTAAAAGGACAGTAGATGATGTCATGTTGTCTGGGCATGAATCCTGGAAAAACTATATACTTTTCTTCAATTTATGTGTTTTCTCTGATTCTGTCTGATAATTTGTAAAATGGTGTCTGAATACTGTGAACATATAGGTTTTAATAATATGTAAATACATCAGTACATGGAAAGTCCTTAAAGGAGTTCTTGGGACAAAGTAAGTTCTCAGTTAATATAAGGATTTAGGATTCTAGTTACCTAGGAGTCACAGGCAGCTCTAGCATGATGCAAATACTGGACTTGAAATTGGAATTGAGCATCTGTCAATTACTAATTGTATAACTTTGGTCATGGCTTTAAACTTTTCTGAATGTAGGTTTGTAGAGTGATATAATTATAAAAGCTGCCATTCTATTCTTGAGACGTTGTTGTGAGGACTAAATGCAAAACAAATTAGTCATTCATTCATATATTCACTCAAGAACTGTTCCATATATAGCAAATACGGTAAGTGATAGTTCGTATCTTACATGCTGGGTATATAATAACAAAAAAGATATAGTCATGTGCTTATGAAAATTACAGTGGAAAGTTATTAGGCTTTTATGAATGTTTTCTCCTTTATTCAGTTTGGTTTGATGTATCAGGCCTGGATGGGATGAAATATTTAAGGAGTGACCTATGTAGCCAGGATAGCATAAGGCAATTCATATTTAGGTTTATCAGGGTAGAAATACATTCTTTTCTAGTATCTTAAACAAATCATGAAGATTTATTCTTTTTATATTAGCAATCTTAAGGAATTGTTTAATTTTAAAGTTTGAACTTTAGTAAAAACCTTAAACCTTGCTTAAATCTCTATCTCTATCTGTGTAGCTATCCCAGCAATGAAATTGAATTTGTTGGGGAGGCGATGCAGAAAACAGAAGAAATCTGCGTCTGTTTGTGGCCTTCTGTAGATGAAATTTTCTTTCGTTGCTAATGCAACAAAAATTGACCTTTAATTCCGACTCCAAGCAGAAGACAGAAACCTAGCAAGTAGTAAGATAAGACACACATACTTTATGGATAACAGCCTAGAATTTATATTTTAAAATATAACTTACAAAAATTTGTAATCCATCTCAGATTTATTCTTTCAAGGACAGATGTTTCTGAAGTTGTTAAAACTTCTGAAATTATAAATAGCCATTTCAGGAACATTCTAGGAATCATGATTTCTTAAGATAAGACTTGATCCTCACTGTCTTATTTCTTCCAAGCTGAGCTAAGTATCAATAGGTGTATTTGTACAGTAGTGTTGTGCTGCTGACGAACATGCTGACATTTTAATAGTGGCTTTCTGCAAATGCAGTGGAAAACCTTATCAAAGCATAGGCGTAACAGAGTGATTCTAGGAGTATCAGCAGCAGTTATCAAGCTGGGACATCAAATGTTTTCATGACAGACAGGCCTTTTAACATCCTACAAACAACAGTGCAAGGATGGTTACACATGTAGACTGTGCCCAGACTTATGCCCATTTATCTTCATGTCTACAACTTCACCCTTCTGTAGGATATCATCATGAGGAAAGGTTAGCTTTAAAAGAGTAGGATTATTAGAAAGATTGAAAGAAGACATGTCAATTTGTAACAGCTGCATTTCATGTGTCATAACCACAAATTTGGCAAAGCCATATTGGGACATGTTGAATTAATTGGGCTGCCTCGTGCTTCTTAATTAAAGCCTGAGGAATTTTGATTAGTTGCATAAAAGGTATAGCATAACCAGGTATACATTTCATTGTTCTTTTTCTTAATCATCTAAAGGTTTAATCTTTAGTGATAGTGTTTGTGGGCTATCAACTTACCCCAGAGTCATTCCTATTCAGTTGGAAAGAAACTAACAAGCTCAAAGGATTTTGTCATGAATCTGTTCATTAGACAAGGTACAGTTCACAGATGAGATACAAATGTGGATTTCAGCCTAAAATTCCTACAGAGATAAAAGCAGAGGCGTTTGTCTTTCCACATTTCACATTACATTGTGAGACTTCGAGCCCAATACTTGAAAAGATTTTGCTTATCTGTCCTTTCTGAAACATTTTAAAAGCCCTACAGGTAGCATGGACCTGAGTTAACTTGTTAAGTTCAAATATGGCATATGTCATTTGTATTTAAATGACTTTAACGTCCTGCAATATTACCTAGAGGTTTGCCTTCCAAATGGGTATGAAGAATATTTTAATGAAGTCAGCTACAAGTAATACTGATTTTTTAAGAGACTGTATAAATTGGCTTAATGCATGAAACTCCACAGAAACATTGATTTTAAAAAAGGGAAAGTGAAATTTTGTGTGTCTGACCAATTAATGTGTTAAAATTCTCTTTTATTTTAGTCAAGAAACATTGTTCAATTTTATTTCTTTTCCAAAATAATGTGGAAAGCATTTCTATGTCCACTAGGCAATCCCTTCTTTCCTCACCAGCATCTCTATCTACATTTTCTAGCCCCTCTTCTCCTCCCTGTTTGTTTCCTTCTCTATTGCCTTTCCATGCTCAGTGAGAAAACAAATAATCAGATTGGAACTACTTTATTTTACCATCATTGAAACAACAATTCCCCTATATTTATACTATTGTAGCCTCTGGCTTCTCTTCAGATAGACTGGAGAAACATTCCTTGCTCCTACCTTTAAGGGCAGACATCATTCCATTTATGCATTGGATCCCATGGTGTCCCATTCGAATACTTTTCTCCTGCCAAGATTTCTTAGCCTGCCAGTACCATCCATTTTTCAGTCTATTGGATTATTTACATTGGCCTAAAAATAAGCTAAACTATTAACCCTCTCTTAAAATTTTATTATACCCCTCTCTAATGCTTATGCTTCTCTTTTCCTCTTCCTAGCAACTTTAAAAAAAAGTGTATATTTACTGTCTCAATGTCTTCAAGTCTCCTTGTAGCCCTAATTCACTCCAACCCACCTTCCACAACCTGATGATATTAAGGTTGCATAAGCGCCTGATCTTGCCAAATCAAGCGGCTGCCTTCTCAGTCATCATCGTACGCCACTGCCTGACCATATTTAAGCATGGCTGACCAGTCCCTTTCCCTGAAACACTTTTTTTTACTTAGCGTCTGATATACCTTTGCAGTCTCCTTTCTTTTCACCTTCTGAGGCCCAGAATGCAGTCCTTGAACTTTCTCTTTTCTATTTATAATTTCTTGCTATGATATATATGCTCGTCCTATGCATTAAATAGTTTCTATATGTTTATTACCTCCATGTTCACATTTCAAATACTGACAGGTCTCCTGAGGTTCAGATTCACAGGTTGAATTTCTTAGTTGATCTCTCTTCTTGAATATTCAATAGCTACATCAAGCTTAACTTGTACTGTTATTCTAGCTTTCCCTTTCCTGCCCAAATCATGCCTCACCAAAGCCTTTCCAACCTAAGCTAATAGCTACATCATTCACTCATTTCTATCACAAACCAAGGTCTTAGAAATCATCTTTAATTCTTCTATTTATTTCAGTTCCCACATTCCATTAATCTACCAGTCCCATATGGGGTCTCCTTCCTGAACATATGCTGAATCTGGCCATTGTTCTTTTTTTCTCTTCTAAACTATAGAAGTTTAACCAGAGCCATTGCATACCATCATGCAGGTTGTATACAACAGTCTTGATTTCAAGCCGCCAGCATCTCTCACATAGTGTATTCTAATAGCTTACTCTAGTTCCATTCCTACTCCATAAACTGTTGTCTGTAAAATAGCAAGGGTGAGCCTTTAAAAACAAAATAAAAAACCAGATTGTATTATTTCCATCTGTAAATCCAAACAATGGCTGCTGTAACATTTAGACTAGACTGCTTACAAAGTCCCAAATGATCCCATATAGTGTGGATTTTACCCACCCACTTTGACCTCATTTGATAACATATTTGCCCTCATTCACTATACACCAAACCTGCTGAAAAAATTATAGGTATATTATTTCCTCCAAGAGACTCTTTGTGACTATATAATCAAAAATACCATTCTCATTCAATAATACATTTTCTTCATATTCTTATTTCTACATGAAATTATCTATATTTGCCCAATTATGTATTGATTATCTCTACTAGAATGTAAGCTTCATTAGGGCAGTACCCATGACTGTCTTGCTCACCACTGTGCTCATCAACTACAATTATTTAGGACACATAATACATATTCAATCAATATGTGTTACATAATTTTATTAATGGCCCTTTTCCTATCATTTAAAAACATTTACAGGTTTCCCAATAATTAAACAAAATTGTCTTTGGCCCTTATTGATTTAGGTCTACTCTCACATTCTTTTTATAACAAATGTTACTGACCAAGGTATGATATATTTGCTATCTCCTTTTCCTTACCTTTTGTCCCTCCTAAATTTCCTCCCTCTCCCTCTCCCTCCCTCCCCCCCCCACACACACACTCACTCTCACACACACACATAGATACAAATATATTTATTTATACTGAGGAAAATTTATAGGGATAGGAAAATACAAGATTTTAAAATTCTGATAATGAAGTTATAAAGTAACAATGATTTTTCTCTCCAAGTCTTGTGGCCTAATTTTTCCAATTCTTCTACTCTTGATTTCTTGGTAAATTTCAAAATTACTGATTTTTTTGGGAAAATTATCTATCTTGGTGTTTATGACATCTTATCCTCCTAGCTCTTCTTTTCCTCTATGCCTAACGTCTTTCAGTTCTATTAATTACATTCATTCCACTCCTGCATTCATCCCTAAAGGTAAAACTCACCCTGAGTTTCAGTTCTCAGACATCTACCCCTTACTTTCACATATACTAACAAGGCCATATGCCTTGACTCTTTACAGATACCGCTAATAAGTTTCATAACCCTCTATTTCCTATACCCTGATCCTGCATTTCTCAAAACATTTCTTTTCTGCCCTGCACACATATCAAAAATTAAATATTTCCAAACTGAGAATCATATTAGACTCTCTATACTGTCTACACTCTTCCAGCCTTTATTTGCCATCATCAAGTCCTGTCAATAGTCCCTTTAAATTAAAACTCGGCTATCTTATTTCTATTTATGCTCATCTGATTCTAGCTCTTCTTAAGCTCATGTCTGGCTAGTGAACTAATTAATCGCCTCTTATAATCTCCATCTTCCTCAAAGTCTGTTTAGAACCAAATCTAATTTTCCTAAAATACTGCAATTATCGTACCCCTATTCTTCTAATAACCTATAGCAAATTCTGACTGCAAACAGATTAAATCCAAGATATCCTAGTTACTCCAAAATCTGGACATATTTTATATATCCAAAATTAACTGCTAATTTTCTGCAGCATATTGCAGGTGACATGATGAATTGGGATGCTTCAAGCTCTCTAGCTGAATTACTCTAATCAATTCCAATGACATGAGCTGTGTGGATTCTTTCCAAACCAACCTGATTTTGAAACTTTATTCACAGTGTTCTTGATGTAGCAAGGTTAAGATTTAGAAATGTCATGTTCATCTCTTTTGGCACAATCCTACCAATATTTCAAGTCCTGCAAATTTCACAAGTATTCCCTCTTTATGAAAAGTCACAGAACCTGTTATCTTTTTTTTTTTTAACATCTTTATTGGGTTATAATTGCTTTACAATGGTGTGTTAGTTTCTGCTTTATAACAAAGTGAATCAGTTATACATATACATATGTTCCCATATCTCTTCCCTCTTGCGTCTCCCTCCCTCCCAGCCTCCGGAACCTGTTATCTTTATCATATGTTATGGCATTACAATTATTTCATATTGTTTTATTTTCTGTACATAAGATTAAGTTTCTCCAAAATGTTGTAGGTTCCTTGAGAAAAGAGATTTTGTTTCCTACTTCTCTTCTATGCCTAGTTCTGACCAAGTTGCAGAGGATTATAAACGTCCAATTGAACTGAGTCCTCTTTGCCTTAAATCTGTTACCATTCCACTGTCAAACAGCTTGTTACTAGGTGAGATACCTTGCCCTTATTACATATGTTTCCAAATGGAGCTGTGGATCAAGGCTGCCAGATGCTGCTGTAATTGGAGCTCTGAACTCTCTGAACCATAGTCCCTAGGAAATAGCATCTTCCAAAACCCTCACTTAAGAGAGACATTTATTTTGTAACCATTACCACATATAAAATCAACTGAAAGAGTTGAAACTTCTTGGAAAAACATAGCCTATAATGCACCGTACTTTCTTTCCTTGGTATGGGAAATAACTACTTGTCTTGGACCCACCTATAAATAACTAGATTTTTAAAGCTTGATTTAATAAAACATTCTCATGTATTGAATTCATGCATGTCTGTCATGTATATTAGAAAATTTAAAAAATGTAATAAATGCATTTTCACACATCTATTAATATCAAGAATGATACTTTTCAAAGGAAAACCATCTATTAAATAAATTCTTGGATATTAAAAATGTTTAAAAGAGGAACACAGATAAAAGAAATTCACTGACTAATAGCATTTTGTGTAATTTTCTGTCCAAATTACTAATTTTATTTTAAATTTAATATTCTTAGCTAATCACCGAAATATCCTGTTTTCGTGGTTGACTAGATTGCAATGTGCAGTTTGCTTGACTTCAAATGCATAATGTACTGTTTGAACCATTATGTACTTAACTCGCTGAACCAAATAGTGAAATGGTTTAATTTTTACACATTTTACAAATGGAGCCACAAACTTTATTGATCAATCAGCATACTTTAGTGGTTCAGTTTTATGTACAGTGCTGAATGAGCCATATAGTTTACAAGAACAGCTTTATATGTTTCTGGAATTTAGCTGCAAACTCTCCTAATCAAAAGAAATACCATATCGTGCTCCCCTTAAAATGCACAGTGCCTCGCTGTTATCTCATACTTTACTGGTAAAGTTACATTCTCAATAAATCTCAACAATTCCTGTATTTGCTTAAGAGGTACTAAGCTATGGTAGCAGTTGGTAATTCAATGCAAGTGAAAAGTATAGGCATGAACAAATTCCAAGACTTAGGTAGTCAATATGTAGCTAAGATAAATGGCAAGACAGGATAGGTGTTACCCAGTTTACCTGTTTGGGGGGGAAATAATTTCTTTTTACTAAATAATTGACTTGGTTGAATTCTAATTAAATTCTTTCTCTCTCCCTCTCTCTCCACCCCCATTTCCATACCCTCTTTTCTCCCGATTCCTTCTGTTTCTTTCTCTCCCCTCAGTTGAATTATTTATAACCCATTTTTATTTTATTAATTTTTTTTTTTTTTTTGCTGTACGAGGGTCTCTCACTGTTGTGGCCTCTCCCGTTGCGGAGCACAGGCTCCGGACGTGCAGGCTCAGCGGCCATGACTCACGGGCCCAGCCGCTCCGCGGCATGTGGGATCTTCCCAGACCGGGGCACAAACCCGTGTCCCCTGCATCGGCAGGCTATAACCCATTTTTACATGTAGCCTGTGAGTCTACAAATAATTGAAACTTCCAGATGGTTGAAAATTAAACAGCCATCATGGTCTGCAATAGTTATTCTTTAATCCTGACTTTTTAAATAAAATGTCATTAGACCTCTCCTTCTCTTTTCTATTCTAAGTAAGCATGATTTGGCAAAAATCCATAGTTTTAATAAATTTCTTTCCTATTTCACTGACTGTTGAGATTATATATACTTATTGAAAATTATATTATTAGATCTCCTGACTTCATTGTATAGAATTCTTGATTTCTCAGTAAATTCAGTTTAACCAGTTTATAATATATTTTAGAGATTTCTTTAGTGAATGACCTGAAATAGTTTACTAATTTATATAGTTGTGTTTGTGTATATTTGAATATATGTGTGTATGTATATACTTTAAATTATTCCTCTTTTTTGATGAGTTTTATTCTTTCTGAGGATATAGTGAAGAATTTCCCTCTCAAATTTTAATGCTCAATTGCCATAGATTCTTACAGCTTTACCTTCCGTGGCCCTTAGTTTTACTATAACTTCAGTGATATTTTAGACTCCTTTATGGTACTTTTGATAGCTAATTAATGTCTACTTTTCTGAATTAGTTATTATTATAATTATTAAATTGCTCTTAGCTACAGAAAAAAATTTATTAGAATTCTAATGAAAAAGTTATAGAACTATATGTCTTACTCTTAGTTCCAATATTTTATAACTTTGGGAAATTAATGTAAATAAGAATTAAATATTTTAAAAGAGAGAAAGAAGTATGTGGATATTTCTTTTTCTTTTTTTTTTAAACCAATCCCTCTTTTTCAAAGGTAGGAGTAAATTTAGGCCAGAGAGATGTAGCAGGTGTTGATTTATTGAACTGAAAAATGTTCAGATGTTCTAATATTACTTTTTATCTGCACTTCTTTTGGGTAAGGTATAATATGCTTGCCCAGCAAAATACATCTGTTAGGATCTGAATGTATTGGGGATTTCACTGATAACATACTTTAACAGTCTCACCAATCACAGGAGAGGAAATGCTACCAAGTATTTACACTTTCTTTCTGGAACAAATATCATGTGGATGATTTCAGAAACATACAGTGAAAAAATTGGACAAATAAGGAATCTGAATAATTTTCTAAAGTCTGTTTGCCTATGAATGATACTTATTACTATTCAAAAACATTGTCTTAAGAACTTCACCATTCCTATTCTGTTGCTTTTCTCAATATATATGAACAGAAATATTACCAGGTCTTTTCTGGATGAAATCTTTAAAAACCAGTTGCATACTTCCCTCTGCTTCGGCAAGTCTTGGAAGATAGACACCCCTCCGCCATTTACCTGTAATTAATTCTTAGTTCCATTAATTTTCCAAGTGAAACTGGTGAAATCTGAGCAAGATCTGTAGATTTTATCAATGTCAATAACCTAGTTGTGATGCTGTACTATAATTTTTACAATTTTCTGTCATTGGGTGAAACTGGGTAAAGGGTATGCAGGATATCTCTATATTATTTCTTACAACTACATGTGAATCTTCAATTATCTCAATAAAATAAAAATAAGTAAGATAATTTTAAACCTATGGGAGAGAAATGTTTCCTAGTGAGCACTATATACTTGTAACATTGCTAGTTTAATGATATTTCTGATAGGTGTAAAAAACAATCATGTGGCTGAATATTGCTAGTGTGAATTTACATAAATTTCTTAAGATATTTTTGATGTTTACATTTATTTCTTTACAAGTATCTGATTAATCTTTTAAAAAGATTATTATGCTTGATTTAAGGAGAATAAGAGGGAAAAATAACTTCTTTAAAATCTACATTCATTGTTAGGCTCTAGAGATATCATAACAGACTATTTACACATCCATGCATCAGTAGTTTCTTAGGGTCAGCTACTAAGAAAGGAAGAAAGGGATTTGTTGAGATCATGCCCAGAATCTTTTGTTTCAAGCATTAAATATAGATACAAATATAAACCAGAATTTCCTTCTGTTTACAATCAATACTTCTCTTAAATTATGATTAAACTGGAAAAATTATGATTTATTGACTATCATTTCTATTTAATACCTTAATTGGCTTGTATTCATGTATATAATACATAAAATTATAGAATAATATCTCCACAATTTCCCTCAAAGATAAAATATATTCAGGTTAAATTTAACGTGGAAATATTAGACACAGAATTACCACTGAGTCAGGATGTTGTGAGTGGCACATCAATAATGCAACAATCAGAATCCTGCATTTATATGAAAATTACTGCTAGATGGAATGGTCTATGACAATTGCTGTTTTTCTACTTTTAGAAAAATAACCACCTAAAGAGATTTCTTTATTTTTTGGACTTCAAAAGAACAGAATTAGATCAATCATAATATTTGGCTTATAGAACACTATTATCATTGATCATACATGGGCTGCTTCTAGTTGGTTTTATTTTTTATTTAATAACTCAAAATGATATAATGGGGCTTCCCTGGTGGCACAGTGGTTGAGAATCCGCCTGCAGATGCGGGGGACGCGGGTTTGTGCCCCGGTCCGGGAAGATCCCACATGCCGCGGAGCGGCTGGGCCCGTGAGCCATGGCCACTGAGCCTGCGCGTCCGGAGCCTGTGCTCTGCAACGCGAGAGGCCACAACAGTGAGAGGCCTACGTACCGCCAAAAAAAACCCAGAACAAAAACAAACAAAAATTATATAATGAACACCATAAAATCCCTGCCCAGGCTAAGAACTGCAGTATTAACTAACTTACACTTCCCTGTATGCTTTTTCACCACTGCCAAACATAACTACTATTTTTGTTTTTCAAAAAAATACGTATATATGTTTGAGGGAACAAAATTTTGCTTGGTTTTGCCCAAGTCTGAACTTTGTAAAATGAGTACTATCTGGTATTTTCATCTTGTCAACAATACATTTTTTAAATCATATAATACCACATATAACTGTAGTTCATTCACTTTCACTGTTGCGTGTAACTAAATTATAAATGCATACCTCATTTATTTTTCCAGTCTCCTGCCACTGGGAATATTGGTCATCTGCACTTGTTGTTTTTATTGTTGTTACCATTCAAGTGTCCTTGAATATTACAGTAATCATATTCTTGTTTATCAACCTTGGAGTGGTATGTCTTTTCTTATTGATTTGAGTTTTACATTAATTCTTTGCTGGTTTATGTATTTCAAATATCTTTTTTCAACTTGTCCTTCCTTTTCTTAAAGTATTAAATAATGAACAAAAGATTTTAGTTTAATATAGACAGTATTTTTCCTTGTGTTTAGTGCTTGTAGTCTCTTATTTCAGTTATACATTCTAACATCAAGGTCAGAATGATATAAATCTATATTTTCTTCTAAGCATTTAAAATTTGACTTTAGATATATAAGTTCTGAATCCTTTTGGAGTTCATTGGTATTATGTAAGGAGATGGTCCATTTTATTTCATTTTTTCTTCATACAGATAACTAAATTTCCTAACTCCATTGGTTGGATAAACAGTCCTTTCCCTAGGGATCCATCATACCACCTCATTTATAATAAAGTCCCTTGTGTATGGAGGTCTGTGTCCCCCAACTTCATCCTTTGACAATCTGTCTACTTCTAAACAACACTGTCTTACTTTACATAGATTTGTAATTTTTTTTCCATAAAGTAAGACTTGCCCTCATTCCACATTATGTAGCTTGAAATGTATCCTGGCTCTACTAAACCCTCCTTTATCAATATTAATTTTAACAGCAATTTGTCAGGATCCTTAAATAATACTGTTGGCATTGTGAGTGGGGTTGCATTAAATGTAGAGATCACTTTGGAAAAAACTGACATTTTCACAGTAATAAATCTTCCTATCCAGTTCTATCAGACATTTATCCCTTTATAATCCCATATACCTTACCTTTTTTTTTCACATCATGCCACAAAATACACTACAAATTGATTAAATAAGTGAATGTAAAACAAGTTTCAGAAGAAAACATAAGCAAATTGGTCTATAATATTTTAATTGAGGTATTTCTAAGACAGACGTAAAACCCAAAAGCTTTTTGTAAAAGACTGACAGATTTGATTAAAATATTAAAAAAAGTTAAAACTGTGATAAGAAACATTTAAATGCAAGTAAAAAACTGAAATTGTTATTAGATATGTAGGAATATGTATATATATATATAATACCTATATAAAATATATTTAGGTTATTTTATATATAATATACAAACATAAATATGTGTATATAAATATAATTAAATTAGTGTGCATAATTACTTTGAATGTTTATAAAGCCATAGTAACCAATTAGAAAAAGTCAAGATTCCAGTTTAATAAGAAAATAATGAAAGTTTATAAATACAGCCAAAATTTTCAAGTAGATTTATGATGGCTGTAAATATATAAAGAGCTATACTGCTCTTATTCAGTCATCAGTTTCACAAAAATGCAAAAAAAAACTTCTTAAGTATTATGCTGGTTAACACTCTCTTATAATGTTTCTAGAGTATAAACCGGCAGAACTTTTTGAGATGTAAATTTGGTTGTCTTTCTAATTGAAAATGAACATGCCCTCTTTGACTAGGCCGTTTTATTCTATGAATTCACCTTGAAGAAATATTCTTACGCTTACATAAATATATGTGTGCAGGATATCTACATCAGAGTTGTTTTACTATTATAAAAATAGGAACAACCAGTAGGCTGACCAATATGGGTGTTTAAATGAAATATTGAAAATCTATACTAAAGAATGCATTGCAGCAATATAGAAGAATAAGATAGACTCTCCTTAACTGACAAGAACAGACTCCAAGATGCAGTGTCAATTGATCAAAGAAAGAAGAGAACAATAGCTCTAAAACAGAATCTCATTTGTGTAAAACACATACCTATATTAGTGACAACATGTGAATCTGTTTGAGGATATAAGTTAATGTGTATTTGTACTTGAACTTTCACTCATGCGTGTTAATCAGTGTATATAGAAGGCACCAGAGGATTACACATCAAACAAGTAATAATAACTTACTCTGGGGGCAAGAATAGGACTGGAATTTTTGACAAAGGGAATTTTTTGTGACATTCCTATTTGTGGCTTAATGTTTTACAGAGAAAATACAATACTAGTCTAAATTTGAAAAATAATCATAACTAAAAAGATAAAAACCCAAGAACTGGGATTCCCTGGTGGCGCAGTGGTTGAGAGTCCGCCTGCCGATGCAGGGGACACGGGTTCGTGCCCCAGTCCGGGAAGATGCCACATGCCGCGGAGCGGCTGGGCCCGTTGAGCCTGCGCGTCCGGAGCCTGTGCTCTGCAACGGGAGAGGCCACAACAGTGAGAGGCCCGCGTACCGCAAAAAAAAAAAAAAAAAAAAAAACCCAAGAACTTCTAGGTCTTCATAACCTTGAAAATTTGTTGGCCTGTCCAGTAAGTTTATCTGTGATAAATTACTGTTGCAAAATGTATAACCATCATAACTTCCGATATACAGGAGAATGTGTATCAAAGCAGGTGCAAATTTATAACCATCATAACTTCTGATATACAGGAGAATGTGTATCAAAGCAGGTGCAGTGGCTCCCCAACTTTCCTGCTTCACTCCAATAATATTCACTTTTCTTACTGAAAGCAGTTAGGTTAGAAACATTAGCTTCCTAAACTGGACTGTATTTCCATTTAGGTAATAAAGCCAAGAATTCTTATAACTGAGAGCCTTTTACTTTGAATTTGAATGCTTTATTGTTACAGATTATTCTTCTGTAATTAGAGCCTCACTTCAGTCGGGTACTGGAAAATTAGCTGAGAAAATGACAATAATTGAGACTCCTTCTCACACATGTTGCCCAACACAGGTAGCTCATATTTTCATATTGTCTTTCATTCCCAGAGTAGCAATACTTAATACATCCCCATATGTCTGATTGGATATCATTAGGAGCACTATGGAAGAAGGCCTAGATTCAGATGTGTAAAGGAAATTACATGCAAATACAGTTTCAATTATTGTGATATTTATCTACAGGCTGATAACTGTGAGATTTCTAAAATGTTCATTTGTCCTGACTCTTATCTCTTAATCAAAAGCACCATGGATAACTTCCTGCTGGAACAATAGAATACTGGTAAAACACTTATTTCTGTGCCATTGATGCAAACTTTGGATTTCCTTATTGATTTTCCAGATACTGCTCTGTGTAGAATACTGGTATTATCGTGGTACCAGGAACTCAGTAATTTTGCAGAGCCCTGATTTAACTGCGTATCTGCCCAAGGTCAGCCTTCTAAGCATGGTTGACAGCATAGAATTCTTTCAGGTTTAGTTCTCTGAGGATTCAGTAGAAATTTCCTGTCTTCTCTGATTCAAAGAGTGTTTTTGAGAAGTTGGAACTAATTTTCACAAATTCCTTTTATGCTGTATATCAAGGAAGGCCAGAGAAAAATATCATAAGCAGGTTAGACATTGAATCTTATAGTACTGATCATATTGCTGGAGTGCCATCCCTTCAGAAATTTGTCCTGAGATACTGGACAATTTTCTTGGACACTCAGATTTATGAAGTAATTACTAGAGCCTTCATTTCTCTTTGAACAGTATTCCAGCATTATAAGATTTTTAAAACAGAATAGATTTTAAAATATAAATATAAGAAATTATGATCTATGAATCATCCATGACTAAATGTTTGTATCCTCCAAAATTTGTATGTTGAAATCCTAACCCTTGATGTGATGATATTAGGAGACAGGGCCTTTAGGAGGTGATTATCAGGTCATGAGGGTGGAGTCTTCATGAATGAGATTAGTGCACAAACTGACTAGAACAGCTGGTATTTTGAAATTTAATCTGGTTGAGAAACTGTATTTCTCCTTTGGGTGAGAATCAAAATATGGAAATATGCATATAATCTTTAAACGTGATTTGAATAGTTCAACTGTAATTAAAAATATAATAACACAGTAATATAAGATGCTTTGTGTCTTTTAAGCTTCTTTTGGGTTACCTTTATTTTGCTTTGTATTTTCCATAACTCTTCCAAGTTTGTATTAGTGGTCCACTATTGAATTATTTTGATGATCTTAAATTTCAAAACATTATAGCATACGGTCTAGATGGAGACAAGTGAAGATAATTTATTTAAATTTCTATTTTCTTCTCCTAAAGAACAGAGCTAAAGCAGTAACAACTTTTATGTTTTACACATTGTGTTATACTCTAAAGAGTGATTGATTTTTTGAAGGCCAGCTTTGTGCTTTAAACTCATGCAAAACTATTTCGATTTTCATCTCTTGCATGAGTGACTTGCCAAAACTGGTCAGATTTCAAAGAGTGCAACCCTTTAAAGAAAGGGGAACCTGCAGAGTAGAAGACACAAGGAAAATTTGTATCATTTATTTAAGTAAACAATAACAGGGCCAAAAATAAGGTCACCATTAGGAAAGACGTTTTGTCTAGAGCAGAAATTCGATTTGTCATGCTGTCTAAAGTGATTGTATTTCTTTTAGACTTTTTCATTGAAAGGGTTGCCTGGCTTATATATATATATAAGCCACATTTCTGTGCATCCTATAAAAAAAATATATATATAAACAGCCACATTTCTGTGCATCCTATAAAATAATTTTCCCATTAGAAATTAATGGGTTCCCTTATTCTGACATTAATGTTAGGGCAGTGAATTCTACTGCAAGATCATGATTATATTTTAGCAAATTGATTTCAGTTGTTTCCAAGTATATAAGGAGAAGACAGAGAACACAGGTGGATGCTGGTAAAATGTATTGTTTTGTTTCAACTGTTGCAGAAAGAATAACCCAGAAAACTTGAAAAATTGCATATTTTCTTGTTCCTCTCCCAGAGGTGCAGACTCTATATGTTTAACCAGTTTCCCAATAATGCATAGAACACATTTTGAGAAACATTGCTCCTGTGAGGAATGGTAATTGTTTTCTTCTATCTATAATTATTAGAGATCCATTCATGTTAATATATGAGCTTAATTTTCTTAATGCTGAAGAGGATAGTATATCATTCACTCTACCAAAAAAAAAACATCCAAAAAATCATTCAGAAATGAGCTTAAGAGAAAAAGAGTTCATGGCAAGCAAGAAAGAGAAATTTACAAGTGTAGTGGGAGGTACTGCAGGCACTTTGGCCAGGGAAGGGAAGGTAGCGTTCTACTGCATGCTGGACTGCCTCTATAGTATTCTGCAACACATTGCATTCTGTGGTTCAAACGTCTCTAAAGAGAACTAAGGACAAGTGATCAGAATATGCTCACTTTGTACACATATGTCATTAATGATCTTTTGCAAAGAAGATATATGATGTATATTAAAGTTCACACATATATCCAAGATTATAAGCAACACTTTTAACCTGAATTTAAATTATTTTATAGAGCAAAATGGCAGCCTGAGTGAGAAGGAACATTAACATTTAACAATCAGAGAGACAGTGAGGTATGGATGATTTCTTCTGAACAAAGGAATCAATTCTAGAGGGTATTTCAAATCCAGTGTTGAGCGATTTGAGTAAAAGCGGTTTTGAATTTGGAAATAAATGAGACACTCAGAACTCACTTTAGACAGAGCCTGTGTTTGAGGGAGCCTCTTAAAACCAGAATGTTGATTATTATTGTCAGTTAATTAACTATTTTAACATTTATTGGGTCCTGGCATTGTGCTAGTCACAGAACAGAATATGGCTTTAAAACACCAGTCTACAGCGTGGACGTGTCGTTTTCATTTTGGAATCCAATAAAGTTTGTGTCAGGAGCTACCTCTACGTGAACCATCTTAGGAAAAGTAAAGGAATTGAACAACAAAACCTCTTTAACAACATAATATGGTATGGAGGTTTTCAAAGTGGCTTGGTATTGTTATTCACATAAATTTTCTTCCTAAGTACCAAATTGGGACCACAATTTTCCTGTGATATTTTCATCACAATTTAGATTCAGCAGAGTCTCCATTTGCCATTTACAATTCCCTGCCTGCATTTAATATTTATGCAATATTGAATTAAGTAAAATCCTGGAGTTCTGCTCTTGTTCATTTGTTTTGTGTCTGGGGGAAGCTATGCAGAGTTCAACAGAATATGAAAATACTCAGTATTGTACTCATTATGAACATAGCTGCTAACTGATAGACTATCCTGGGAAATAAACTTCCCTTATAGGGAAATGCAATGTTTCCTATTTTCTTTCATCAACTCTGTTGTTTTATTTTCTACCACGAATATAAGTTGTTGTGAAACAGCATCTTGTTTAAGCAGACTCTTTTGTAAACTTTTCATTCCATTTCCTCAGAAAAATTTGTTAAAAGTTGTTCATACTCCCCCATACCTAGAAAAGATTTTTTTCCTGATCTCCTAATTATTAGTTTTTAAATCCTACAACCTACCATAAGTTGTAAATTCACTATTACCTCATACTTGCCATGTGTAATTTTATCTCCTTTATGACATTCTACCAGACCTAAAATACTCTGAATGTGGATATTTTCCTACTTTATGCATAACAATGGTTTCAATCTTGCCCCTTTCTAAAAGACTCACCAAGAGCTTTGCCTAATTTTTTTCTTTTCAAAGGATATTTTCAATGTCTGGAGCTATTATATATATAATTCTAGACTCTACTTTTCCCTCCAAATTCTTCTTTAATTCTCCACAGCCAAGAATTTCTTCCTGTTAGAACCTCCTCCTCTAACTTTTCAAATAAAAAAGCAAAATCTTAGATGTCAAGGCCCACATGAGAGACAATACTGCTTAGAGTTTAGGAACTTGGATCTAGAAGTAAGAGAGTCCTGGGTCCTAAACTCGGTTCACATTTTTTATAGCTATGTGACCTGGGCAAAAATACCTAACTACTCTCAGCCTCAGTTAACTTGAAAAATAATATACGTGTGTGTGTATGTATGTATGTATGTGTATATATATATATATAAATATATAAATATATAATAAAATATGTGTGTATATACCCACATATATATTTGTAAAATGTGCGTAGCTAATAGAATCAAATCCAATATTTGTGTAGAATACATAGCATAATGCCTAGCACAATCCTATCTATTTGCCTCAATAAATTCTAAAAGCTCACACAGCTAACAGGTGGCATTGAAGGAACTATCTCTTGTCATTCTATAACTAAAAAAATCCATGTCCCTAAGAAAAAGGGAAAATATCTTTCCTCACCTTGTTACTCCTAAATAGTAGTAGTTTGGGTATATTTTTTACTCTGCATTTTATGTATGTCGTCTGCTATGTAAAAGTATTTTACAGTTGCCTTTTACATTGAATAGTTTGTATTAAAATATTTTTAATTAAATGTTTTTTATGTACAAGACACCCTTAGTGTTCTTAGATTTGATGTTTGAGCTTTCCATTATTTATAAACAACCTAGGACAACCATGGCATCCCATATATATATTTTTTATTTTAATTTTTGAGAAGAATATTCTGAAAAGCTCAAAATATATTTAAGAAAGATAAACAAATGGAATCATTAAAAACATTTTAGTTTTATCTTTTCCTCTGTTTCATTATTACTTATGTCTCTGTCTTTTTGCATAGATAAATAGGTTATGATGAACAGATTCTGTTAAAATCCCTATTTCTTACTGGTGAATCACTGATTGACATGCACTATGTGTAAGGTTTTGTGCAGGCAAGATTGCAAGAGAGATTGAGGCTGGCCAACTGTCTAGTAAAACTGTCTCAATGAAACACGTGCTCTTGAGGTAGGATGAGTGTTTACGAGGGAAATGACGTGTGCTTCAGTGATATATTTAATTAGGCAATACAAAAAGGGCAAAAGGAACTCTTTTGTCAAGTGGATACTTTTTAAAATTGAAGTATAGTTGATGTACAATATTATATGTTACAGGTGTACAATATAGTGATTCAGAATTTTTAAAGTTTATACTCCATTTGTAGTTATGAAATACTGGCTTTATTCCCTGTGTTGTACAAGATATACTTATAGCTTACTTTATACCCAATAGTTTATGCCCCTTAATCCTCTATTCCTATATTGCCTCTCCCCCCTTCCCTCTCCCCATTGGTAACCACCGTTTTTTTTTTTTTTTGTATATCTGTGAATCGGCTTCTTTTTTGTTTTATTCACCAGTTTGTTGTGTTTTTTGGATTCCACATATAAGTGATATCATTACAGTATTTGTCTTTCTCTGTCTGACATTTAACTTAGATAATACCCTCCAACTCTATCCATGTTGTTGCAAATGGCAAAATTTTATTCTTGTTTATGGCTCAGTAGTATTCCATTGCACATATATACCACATCTTCTTTATCCATTCATCCGCTGATGGATACTCAGGTTGCTTCCATATCTTGGCAATTGTAAACAACATTGTTATGAAAATTGAGGTACATGTATCTTTTTGAGTTAGTGTTTTTGCTTTTTTCAGATATATACCCAGGAGTGGAATTGTGGGGTCGTATTTATAGTTTTTTGAGATACCGCCATACTGTTTTCTACTGTGACTGCACCAATTTACATTCCCACCAATAGTGCACAAGAGTTCCCTTTTCTCCAAATCCTGGCCAGCATTTGTTATTTGTGTTCTTTTTGATGATAGCCATCCTGAGAGGTGTGAGGTGATACCTCATTGTGGATTTAACTTGCATTTCCCTGGTGATTAGCAATATTGAGCATCTTTCCACATGCTTGTTGGCCATCCACATTTCACCTTTGGAAAAATGTCTGTAGGTCTTCTGCCCACTTTTTAATTGTGTTGTTTGGTTTTTTTTGGATGTTGAGTTGTATAAGCTGTTTATATATGTTGGATATTAACCCCTAATGGGTCATATCATTTGCAAATATTTTCTCCTATTCAGTAGGTTGTCTTTTTCTTTTGTCAGTGATTTCCTTTGTTATGCAAAAGCTTTTAATTTTAATTAGGCCCTGTTTGTTTATTTTTGCTTTTATTTCCTTTGCTTTAGGAGACAAAGAAAAAAAAATACTGCTAGGATTTATGTCTAAGAACGTCCTGCCTATGTTATTCTCTAGGAGTTTTGTGGCTTCCAGTCTTACATTTAGGTCTTTAATCCATTTTGAGTTGGAATACTTTAATTTATAAAGATGTAGAAAAGGAGATTTTTTTTTGAAATCTTATAAGTGCGACTCAATCTTTCAGTCTGCTAAATCAGTTGTAGATTTGTTCTTTCAGTTGCAGATTTGTATTTTCATTGTTTATTCAGAGATCATTTACATAGAAATAAATCAAAATAGAATAAGTTACCAACATATTTATACTAACCAGATTTATATGATTTTTGGAAATGTTAATTTAAGTATGTTTATTTTCTCTTTTGTAATACCTGTACACTATGGTTTCTCCCACTGAGATCTGAATTAACTACATTGAAGCTATAGGAAGAATTTACCATGTCTTTTGGGCTTGAGTAGAAGGAAGATTTACTGAAGAAACTCACAAGGAAATTTACTGCTGGGTTTCTAATCAAGAATAATAGATGTAAATCACTTGCCTCAACATCTAAGAATTGGGAGTATACTTTTCACTTTCTTAGACATCTATAGATATAACTGCTATGGATATATTCAAAAGTGAGAGTCACTTGTCATATGTGGCCTGTGCCTATTTCCACTCATGCATACTAAAGACTTGTTCCAAGGTCCTAGTTTTTACAACTAGAAAATGGTGATATTTGTGTTACAGGTAGAACCCTTTTTCCAGCAACTGTGACTTATTGGAATTCAAGGTAACTTTGGACTTTTTGGTGCTCTTAAAATTGAAATTGTATGTGAGAAAGTCCATATGACAACTAGGGTATATATTAGCAGAGTCCACTGTGACCCATCGTCCTAGTTCAGGCTGCTGTAACAAATGACCATAGACTGGGTGGCTTAAACAGAAAACACTTATTCTTACAGTTCTGGAGGCTGGAAATCTGAGATCAGGGAGCCAGTATGGTTGGGCTCTTGGTGAAGGCTCTCTTCCTGGTTTGAAGATGGCTATCTTCTCATTATATCCTTGCACAGTGAGGAGAGAGAGAGAGGAGAGAAAGTGGGAGAAGGAGAGGAGAAAGTGAAGAACAAGAGAGATCAAGATCATTTCTCTGTTACAAGGACACTAATCTCATTAGTGAGGGCTCCACCCTCATGATTTAATTGCCCCCCAAAGGCCCCACCTCTTAGTACCATCATATTGGGGGTTAGGATTTTAACATACACATTTTGAGAGTCTATAGTATCCACTGATTACTAAAATTCCTTCTCCCCATACTCAGCAGAAGGAGACGGCCATCTTTCTTAGAAGACTACATTTTCTAAATGATGAGTAATTACTCCAAATATTTTCTCCCCATGGGGGAATTTCTGCAGCTAATAACACCATCTGACTTTGGATAGCTTCATGGTGTTCAAATTTTACAAATAAGGGGGCCCTGGTTCCCTACACTTTTAGTGTAGACACAAAAAGTGTCTACATGCAAGGTGGAATTTAGAGATTAACAGAAGGTTCTTCACCAAATAAACTAATGAAAGAATCAAAAGAAAAACTGATACTACATTCTAGGCGTTACCAATAATCTACCATTAAAAAAAGTCTAGTAGGAATGGGGGATGGAGTAGAATTTTAAAGCAGTCTTTTAAAAGTTTTATTCTAATTTTTTACGTATCATTAAGGTTCTTAAAACTTAATACATCCTAACATATGGTTCTTGATGTTGCCTACCCAACTAATAAATACAAAGTGAATGTTTCTCAAGTGATTTAAATGAGAGGAAAAACAAACACGTACACTATATACTTACATACTGAACTAATTATGGAAAATGGTGTTTTCTTATTTAGAAATCAAAATTCTAATTTAGTAGACTCAAAGTTCTATAACTAATCTAGGTTTGAAAGGAAAGCAGTAGCAACTTAGCACATTAGGTATTTATATTCAATTTAAATAGTACATACAAACTGATGGCTGGAATTGATTCATTCTCAAAAGGCTTTGCACGTACACAGTAGAAAGTGGAGTGCACAGAGAGAAAGATGGTAATTTTGACTTCTGCTTTGGGCTACCTGTATAAAATGACATATTAAAGTAAAGCAATGCCAATTGTTGGGCAATGCAAGAAAGTAACACAGTTTAATAATCAGGTTGATTAAAGCTTCATATAATCACTCTGCCACCTCATTATTAACTTGCACAGGCAGTTTAATATTTTATTATTATACACTTCATATATGTTATTTGGCCATCCTTACAGTATTTGCTAAAAATACAGTTCTGTTTGTCCCATAAACCAAGGGGGAATATGGACCACGTTATCTTTTACAACTTTGCTTTCATGTACAAGGCAAAACTTGATAATATGTTTGATAAGTTCTAAATCAATTTCAGTTTTGTTCTAACTCAGCAAACTTTCAATGTTTCTAATAAATAGTATTTTCTTGCTGATGAAATAGAAAAGTAGATACACAATGCAAGAATGAAATTGTGCTTGTGGTGAGGGACATAAAGTAGAAGGTAATAATGGAAAAAATTAACGGTATGAGAAAGTTCAAAAATTTAACACAGAATAAAATAAATGTAAAATGATAATTCTAAAATGTATTTTTAAATAATTTAATTATAATGGGGTTAAATAAGCAATTTCACCAATTTGCATGTTATCAAACAATTGGCAGGTTAATGAGAAAAGTAGATAAGCATGAAAGAAGAGATAGGAAGATAAAATGGAAATAAAAATAAATTCTTCCCTTCTCAAAGTAATATAGAAATATAAGTTTCACTTAATAAATGAGACTTTTATGTTTCTGTTAGAGAATATCACAGGCTGATTCAAGGTCAGTGTTTTCAACATTAAGCTATACCTTTTATTTCAAAAAATTACTTCATTTTCTTAACTAATTAGCATGTAATTTTCTCAGTATTGGATATGGTCCTTTAGGAAATGTCAATTCATCATGACTTGTAACATGGATAACGTAAAGCTTCTTTGTGAGTTAAATCTTATTTCAAGAAAAAAGGGCAAATTTATCATTTCTATATAATTTATTAATTTGACATATTGAGTGTTTTATGTTTAATTTTGAATCATGGAAAGGTATGAATAGTTATGGACTCTTAGGTATTCCAAGTGGTATCATAAAGCTAAATTATTTTTTTTTGTTTTCATTAGGAAAAGATACTCAAATTTTCAGTTTAATATTGAACATCTTGAAAATCAATGAGATATTAAATTTTTATATAAATTATCATTATGTTCCATTGTTGTTAAAGTTTCAATATATTGATAATATTCCTTAAATATATACAGAGTTCATTCAATTTGCAAAGGTCTTCCCTACTTTTATTGTTTGAAATAAGCATTTTACAGAAAATAAATAAGGCATGATTGGTCTCCTTATCCAATCTAGTTCCCTTTAGGAATGTCTAATAGCAACAGTTATGTTTAATGTTTAGGTAGGCAGTCTTATCTCTGAATATAGAGAATTATACACTATCAAATTTTAGAATGACCTGTTTGAGTTGAGAAGAAAATCGTAGTACTGAACAGCAATAATGATAATCTATTGATACCTCTCTTCTAACAGAAGGACTGATCTTGGCCAAGTCCTTTAACCTCTCAAAAATAGTTTTCATATCTGTAAAGCAGAAGGACGCAGTCATCTCAAACTCTAGAATTTCCTGTGTTCTTTGAAAATAAAATTTAGAGAACAAAATTTATAAAGAGCTGCACTAAGTATTGCTTTGTACAACTGCTTTCAATTTATCATTGCAAGCCTATGTAGAGAATTTACTGTCTAATCGTTTTTAACTTTTCTAATGTTAAGAAAAAAGAGATCAGAGGAAAATGTTTTAATTGCTATATTCTGCATGTGTGCAATTAATACACATTACAAGTTTAATACTTTCCAAAAATAATTTAGTTTTGTGTTACTATCCTATTGCCTGTATAAAATACTAGCCTATTTGATGTGCTATATTTAGACCAAATTCTTTATAATATTACTTAAAAATGTGACGCAGATGTATATGTATGACTTATGAACGTAATTTATATATTTACTACACGGATTTCTGTGCAAATTATTAAATTATTTAAATAATTTTCCTAGTAGCTTATGGTATTTATCACAATTACAATATATGTTTTAAAACCAATAATAATGTGCTATGGCTTACCAATTCTATAAATAGAATGCTCTTAATGTTGATGTACGTCTGTAGATAACATTTTCAGTCAAACCTGTTTTTTATACATATAAAAGTTAAGTGCAGGGCTTCCCTGGTGGCACAGTGGTTGAGAGTCCGCCTGCCGATGCAGGGGACACGGGTTCGTGCCCCGGTCCGGGAAGATCCCACATGCCGCGGAGCGACTAGGCCCGTGAGCCATGGCCGCTGAGCCTGTGCGTCCCGCAACGGGAGAGACCGCAACAGTGAGAGGCCCGCGTACCGCAAAAGTTAAGTGCATTTAGTATGAAAAAGCCACCTTTTGAATGATCAGTATTATTTCAAAATAGGGAATTACTGTTGCCTTTTAAATGTAGAGTGGCAACTTAATTGTGGAAGAATTTGATTTATTTTATGGTATTTCTTTTGATTAGGAATACGGATATTTCTGTTAATATTTAATAAGGCACAAATTGCTCAATACTTGAAAATTAGTATTTCCCACTAAACTCTCACTCTGTGTTGCTCACCTCATTAACTGAGCACTTAGAAATTAAGCTACTTGTATTATAGTGGTGAAGAGTGTAGGTGGATGAATTATCAGAAAGGTGTCTTGTTCTATTCAGTTTACCCTCAACCATATTCCAGAGAATATTTCAGCAGATGATCATTCTAACGTTCCTTGCAATTTGTCTGAATTGAATAATGGTTAGAAGACATTTCCCAGAATAATCAGAGCAATAAAGTGCTATTTAATTTGAATAGTACTAATGGCTACCATTTATTAAGCCTCTAATATGTATCAGGACATCTGCTGAAAACTTCATTTGAATCCTCATAGTTAAACTCCATAGCAAGGATGCATGCTATTGAATATTGTATCAACCTTTCAAATTAGAAAAAAGAAAATGGAAACAAAGGAAAGGAAAATAAAACAAGGAAAATAAAGTCCAAGCCAAGAAAAGCAAAGAAAAAGGAGAAGGTGGGACTGAGGTCTGCTGGACCCCCAAGCTTCTCTTCTTTTTGTTACCCTTGCTTGCTAGCAGATTTAAAATAAGGATAATCTACAGTTTAGATTTTAAACTTATCTCTAGTCAGGAGACAGAATGAGATGTTTATTTCATAACAGAGCTAAAATATTTAATGACAAAATTAGTTTGCTGTAATAGTGAATCATAGAGAAGATGTTACTTGTCTCTGAACAGAATGAGATTCTTACTGTCCACTGTGGTCCCATGGGGGACTTGAAAACTGGCCAATGTGATCAAGGCCATGAACCTGCTAAGAGGGAAGAGAACACTTCTTACAGTGTACTACAATGTTATTAATTTAGGTTTTTTTTTAATTAGATCTTACAGGTAAAAGATATGTGGGCTTTAGGAGAAGTAACCAAATAAAAGAGTCAGTAAGAGGCAAACCATTGATTGTAAAGTGCAAAGGTAGCTTGGAAGATAATTCCATTTTGCCTAGAGTTGGCAAGTCAAAGGATTGATTTACCACTGGTAACTTATTGTGAAGTTAGAAAAAAATGTGAAGCAAAGGGAAACTAAAAGGCAGCTTTGGACTTGAGTCTAATTAGTACATAAATTTCTGTTTTATAATGATCTTAGTGTCCTTTCTGGAAGCATGAGACCCTAGACCTTGTGATTATACATACCAAGGATATCATTACAAGATTTAAATATATTTGTGTAAATTTTGGCAAAATTATAGAATTACCAGACTTCCATTTCCCTACTATGGATTGGCCAAAAATTTTGTTTGGTTAATGAATACGTTATTCAATAAAGTTCTTGGTGAAAATTAAAAAATGTTTTATTTTTACTTAAAACTGAAGGAACTTTTTGGCCACCCCAATATTTTAAGAAAACAGTGATATATGCCTTGAACAATTGTTATGATAATAAAAATAGTATATATAAAACTTTTGGTATGTAACATACATAAAGTATATGCTAATTATAATTGTTTTATTCTAATAATTATTATTTTCTTATTACCATATTATGCTAATAATAAAGTGAAATAATATGGACTTCACAATTAACATGAAAAATATTATTGTAATAAACAAGTATTTTAGTATAATTTTATTTTCTTAATATGTTTTATCACAAATCTCAATAGAAATATCAGAAAATCTATACTCAAAATTTCTCATATTAATTCATTAAAGAAGAATATTTTAATTTTTCTTTGAAATTTAAATCTAAAATATGGAAATGTCTGGTTTTTCAAAAACAGTTTTAGGTATTTGAAAGCAGTGAACACTACAGTGTTGCTAAAATTTGTTTTATATCAAAAAAGAGAAGATTTCAGCCAGTAGGAAGTTCTAGACTACAGACACCTTTGACCTTTGGTTAATTTAATATCTGACCCTTAGTAAGAGGTCCTTCATTCAGCCTATAACAGATTTGATGTGTGTGTGAGGCGGTGGGTTTGTGGGGATGTTTGTGTAATGACCTCCTATAAACAATTATTAATAAAGTCATCCCACCTGCCCATCTGTTTCATAATAGAACCATCAGCCTAACCTACAGGAAAATAGGATGACTGAGACTGAGTTTTTGTGTCTAATTAAATTTTAATATCAGCTTCATCCACACTATTTCATCCTTTTGATTCACATTTTTTTCACAGTCTTTGTTGGGGAGGTCTCATTGTAGATAACAATATATAGTGTCTTACTTATTATCAGTGGGGGAAGAAAACACTATAATTCTTTCTTAATATTGATTCCTATGAGAACACAGGGAAATAATTCTGATACATTTTATAGTACTCACCCCAGTTCCTTACATCCAGTGAATTGCAGGATGTAGGCATGAAGTGAATATAGTATGTTGTTAAAATCCACACTTTTCTCTCTCTCAACTCTGCTTTTATAGTTTGCATATCTAGGGAGGGGGTAAGGGAAGCACAAATATGGTAATTAAATGGTTAGGAGCAGTAGTTGGAGAGAGTCAAATATTTGGGTCAAAGAAACTGAACTCATAAGTTTTATAAAGACATTTATCTTTCTCACTATAATTATGATATATGTTTATGTAAACCAAAAGATATTGATGATATGGCTAAAATCTCATGCATTTACTGCTTCTTATTCTTTATGTGTTTTATGGATCAAAAAATACTATTTTTTATAAGTTACTATCTCTAAGAAGCAGTGAATTCAGCAACAAAACATCTAGTTGTTGTGACATAGAAATAACTTTGCAACTAGACATACACCCAGAAATGTTTCCAATAGTTAAACTAAACTGGAAATAAAAGCAAAACTATTGATAATTGCCAAAATAGTGTTTTATATCTAAAGAAAAAAAATTAAGTTACTGAGAAATGATGTTTATTGTAGCAATCCAAAAACTGTTTAGTATATCTCCATTATGTAAACACAATTATATAAATCATATGGGAGGTTACACGTGTCATTTTTTTCTTTATAAATGTGAAGAATGATAATATCCTTCTTTATATAAAGAAAATCATGAAAATGTTTTCTTCAGATAACTATGTTTTAGTTTTCTATTGCTAAATAACAAATTATACTGAAACATACTATTTAAAACAATTATTATCTCACAATTTATGTCAGGTGCCTGGGCACAGCTTACTTGGGTGTCTTTGTCTCAGATATTTCAGAAGGCCTCAATTAAGATGTCATTTGGGGATATGGTCTAATCTGAAGACTTAACTGAGGGACAATCAGCTTCCAAGCTCATGTACATGGATGTTGTCAGGATCCACTTCCTTGAAAGGCTGTTGGTTTGAGTGCCTCAGTTGTTTTCTCACCGTTAATTGGAGGCAACCGTCAGTTCCCTGCTTATGGGCCTTTCCATAGGGCACCTAACAACATGGCAGCTGCCTTTGCTCTCTATGAAGATTTCTTGTAATATATAACAGAAGTGATATCCCATCACTTTTGCCATACCCCATTAAAATCAAGATTTAGAGAATTACCTCCATTTTGTGCAAACTTGAAGGAACAATAAGCAAAAGTGCCTCCTCAAAGGATTAACTTACTTTTCTTAGCTAATCAGTTCACCAAAAATAACTCCTGGGACTTTAAATAATGAACTAAATGAAACAAAGATTTAAGGATTTAAGAAAGTTCATTATTTTTTCAGTGTCAGTTCTCTAATAAGACTTCTTGCAAGTACCTGAAACCTAGATCCTGGAAACTATATCAATTTGCTTCTCCTCTGACCAACTCCTTTAGGTTTCTTACCAATTTTAGGAACTTTGCAATATCTTCTCAATACATTTCTCTTCTGGTTGAGTTTTCCAGATTCAGTTTTTTTGCTTGCTATCAATTAACGCTATTGCATACATTATCACTTAAGGGCTAAAATTCCAAGTTCCTTAGAGGAGTGAAGCTATTATATGGATACACACACGCATATCCATTCCCTACTGTTTGTGTATCACTGATATTGAACTATTTGTAAATCTTTAAGTAAATTACACTGTTTCTCTCTTTTCATATATTTCTTTTGGGGGTCTTAAAAACCCACCAGTGTTTAAAAAAAAGGCAATGATCTTTTCAGTCTCTCAAACTTCTGCTAGGATATTTAAGGCTTTTCAATGTTTGACCATAATCAGCCTTTCCAGTCCCAGTTTCTGCCTCTTTGTAGTATATGTTGAATTATTCTCCAAAAACACTATTCACTGTTTAAAGTTTTCATAATGTTTCCAAATTCAGGGCCTCCTCCTACCACATCTCCCTCCGAACAAATCTTACATCAGCATTTCTATTTATCTGTAAAGATTTAGCTTAAGCCTGACATCATGCTGAGGCACTCTCTCTCCTGGACAGAAGCTATTCCCTCCTCTCAGTCAGTAGGTTCCACACATCTCTGTCCATGGTTTGTTTTTTATAATTCTCTTTCTGTACCCTGCACTCCATGACAGATCTTTTATCCTTGTATTTTCCTTATACTCAGTGAATTGTCCAACATAGTATGAGTGCTCAATAAACTTTTCATAGATTTAAAACATAATATATGAGTTAATGTGTAATCATATATTTTATTAAAAATAAAAACTAAGACATCCAGTAGTAATTTATTTATTTGCTTTTTTACAAGTCATAAGTGTTGTTCCATGTGTTCACAAAGTATGCTTGTTCAGTTTTCATTTACTAAATATCTATTATTTGTATTATTAAATTCACAGAATATATTACTTAAATATGCTAAATCATTTTATAATCACTAACAGTTCTTTGAATAACAGTATCGTAAACTACCTTGAGTACTGAGATGTTAGTGTTTAAAAAATGTGTATATGTGTAGATACAGATGTTAAATATAATTTTATATAGAATGCGCAACAACCACAAGATATTACCTTAATAGTTAATTAGAAAATAACATAAATTGCTATTTCAATTCCAAATACATCACAATTTTAATCTGTGCTCCTCTTGAAGCAGAGAGAGCTTAGAACAAATACAAAAGTTAATGTTCTATTACTACATTATTTGAATATAACAATATTCAATAAATTTTAGAGTACTGATATTTATTTATTTCTACAGTGTTGTAGGCACAGGCACTATGCATATGCTTTTCGAGAGACACTTCATTTGTCCCTTACTACACTTTATGAAATAGCCCTAGATAGAGCAGTTCTCTAACAGAATCAGTAGCATTCAAAAGGTTTCAGATATAGTCCATATTTTAAAATTATAGCACTGAACTCTGAGAAATAAGGAGAGTTCCCAAATGCACCTAGCGAGAAACTGGTCAAACTGGGATCCAAACCCAGATATGCTGGAACTCTTAATCATTATTTTATTCTGCTGGCCATTACTCCAAAGGAAATTGCTTATTTATATATGACTGCCATTTTCTAATAAGTCTGCAACGTCTTTGTGTTTGATTAGCTGGTTTATATAATCTTTGAAGAAAAACTGAAGCCAAATAAAATAAAATGTTGGCATTTTGGCTTATTTTTCCCTATTTGCCTCATCACTTTAACACTTTGGATATAAATGTACATACTGTTGATAAAACCATAAAAGAAAATATTTTCTCCAAATGCCTATGTTAATTTTCTATTGCTAAGTAAGATCAATATCATCAATATCAATAACAATAAAAAAGTATTGTCAGTGCAGTGAGACTTAACTTCAAATGCAGTTAAAAAATAAAATGTGTACATACTGAGCAAATGCATAATTTTTCTCTTAACATATTTAATTTTGAATATGTCACCCCCTTAGCGTGTTAAATGGTAGAGATTACTTTGTGAAGCCTGCTTAAAGCTTCTTCACAGCAGATTATAAGCCTCTATTTTTGTGGAATTTTGAATACTGTATAATTTCCTTTTAGGAGATACTTATCACATACTTTTATGTTTGGGAAAATTTTGTTAGGCATATTTTTGCCTTCTAAAGAGTCACATACTATAAACCTATGTGTTTTTAAATATGTTGGAGAGAATTAAATATTATATGGATTTTCTAGAAAAATTTAAGGGACTTTTTGTAAATTTTACCTTATATTATTTCAGCTCTAAAGAGAATAAGAGAGATGATATACTTACTACCACACTAAAAATATGATATTGCTCAACTGCCCTTTGGGCCTTTCCTTTTTTTTTTTTTTTTTTTTTGGCGCTACACGGGCCTCTCACTGTTGTGGCCTCTCCCGTTGCTGAGCACAGGCTCCAGACGCGCAGGCTCAGTGGCCATGGCTCATGGGCCCAGCCGCTCCACGGCATGTGGGATCTTCCCGGACCGGGGCACGAACCCTCATCCCCTGCATCGGCAGGCGGACTCTCAACCACTGCGCCACCAGGGAAGCCCTCCTGTTTTTATGAATAATTTTAACCACTTTTAAGACATCATAATGCAATTTGAATTTAATGTTCCTGAGATTTGATAATCATTAAAACTTACAAGAAATAGCATATTAAGGTATTGTGGTAGAAGTAGATGATAATTACTATTATTTTATAAAATTCGAAACTGAGACAAATATATTTGTAATGAAGCCATTAGATCACAGAGGATTAAAGAGTTAGTAATGAAATTGAGTACGATTCACTAAGATTTTATTTATCATAAATTTTAGAATAACAAATATGAGAGGAGCTTAGGGTATCACCTTATGTCTCCATAGTATAATGGCTAGGGTAAATTGCCTTGACAGTCTCCCTTAAGTTTACCAGTATGAAAATATATGGAATTAAAATAACAGACTAAAGCAAACATATACATATTTGCTTACTTCTAGGTAGATAACTGCACAACGACATATTTAACACTTAACTGCAAAAAATTGCTGTATTGTAAAGAGAGGAACATTTTGGTTTTAGCTATTTTTAAAAATCAAAGCTATACATATACATAGTTTTAAAAATCAAACAGTCCTTGTAATTTAAAAAAGGGCTTACAATGAAAAACCAGGATGCCCTAATAAACTCCTAGTCTGATTCTCAGTACAAAATATTCCTTTTGATTTTATGCCATCTTCCTAAATAATATTCTTATACATGTATTTCTAATTTTTTTTGAAATACCTCATGATATTTGGACTTTTTGAATAGGCTGCTAATAAGGCTTGAAACATAGGCAGATACGCTTAATAAATGGTGTATTTATTTTACATTATATTGCATGATGTGTGCAACGTTTCACATGATATGTTGACTGGGCTGCGCCACCCACCCAATATTTTCAGTCAGTGTCCTCCATTAGCCATGCATATTTCAATGTGCTGTGAAAAACTGGAATGAATAGAGTGTATTAAGCAGCATTTTCATCAGTCCCTGCACGTGTGTTTATGATGCATTGCCTCAGATAAATTGTGACTTTGATTGATGTTCACTATATAAATCTGCACATTTAGCGTACCCCAGTGTAAGTAGTCAGGGGGAGAAGAGACTGTAGAAATGTAGAATAAAAATTACCTATGTTTTATGTCTACGTGTATAAGGTGGAGAATGCTCTTTTTTGACCACTTCTCCTATATAAATACATTCATTGCTTTCTTCCATCCTCTGAATATAACAATATTATATGTCTAATTAATTGTCAGTGTTTACAGTATCATAATTCTATTAATACTGTCGATAACTAAGCAAAGCAGTGCACTATGATTCCATTTCCTGTCTTACCATATCCTTGTTCTCTCCTGCCAATAAAAATTGCATCCTTTTAGGATTTTCTTAGTTTTTAATAGTTCTTTCATGATTTAAGTCTCTAATTTTTATTAAAATTCTTAAAGCATTTCTCAAAATGATAACTCATATTAGGAAGCATTCCTTCTAGCACCTTCCATCCTTCTGGCTGACTGCCCTGTTAGCCTGTTGCCAAGCAGTTATCCTGGCAACTCTTTCATCATTATCTTAGAATCTTTATGCCTCTTTCTGGTGTCGGATTATCTCGTTCCTATATCCCTTGTCTAGCTCTTAATTTATTTATGTATGTACTTTGGTGGACTAGATCCTCAAATAGTTTCCTGAAAAGAAAACATTAGTGGGCTTCCCTGGTAATGCAGTGGTTAAGAATCTGCCTGCCAACGCAGGGGACATGGGTTCGAGCCCTGGTCTGGGAAGATCCCACATGCCACGGAGCAGTTAAGCCCATGTGCCACAACTACTGGGCCTGTTCTCTAGAGCCCGCGAGCCACAACTACTGAAGCACACGCACCTAGAGCCCCTGCTCTGCAACAAGAGAAACCACTGCAGTGAGAAGCCCGTGCATCTCAATGAAGAGTAGTCCCCGCTTACCACAACTAGAGAAAGACCACACGCAGCAATGAAGACCCAACACAGCCAAAAATAAATACATAAAATAAATAATTTTTTTAAATAAAAAAAAGAATATTTTTTTTTTCTGGGTATATTTTCTGGGTATATTCACATAGACTTTATTCATACTTTGGCTTGGCATGTAAATCTAGTGGTTCCTGAATTTTAAAAATATTTATCCATTTCCTTCTGGTTTTCAGTGTTTTTATTGTGAAGTCTGACACCACTGTGAATCCTGACCTTTTTTTTTTTAACCTTTCTGGAAAGTTTAGGATCTTTTCTATGTTGTGAAATTTCACCATTTGATTATTTTTATTTTGTTTACTTGTTATTTTTGATTTTTTGGTCACTTTTTTAATCTGAAAATTCAGGTTTCTTGATACTAGAAACTTTTCTAATTTTTTTTAATAGATCTTTATTAGAGTTTAATTGCTTCACAATACTGTTAGTTGATGTTGCACAACAAAGCGAATCAGCCATATGCATACATATGTCCCCATATCCCCTCCCTCTTGAGCTTCTCTCCCATAATTTCCTCCCCACCATTTGCCCATTCCATTTCCTATTCCTGTCACTTGTATTACCTGCATGGTGGACTTCCTGGTCTGATCTTCCATTGTCTTAATCTTTCTCTTTTATTTATTTATTTGTATCTCTTTGTTCTACTTTCTGGAAACTTACCTCAGTTCTGTATTCCAAAATTTTAGGTGATTTTAACATTTCCATTGTTAATTATTATTATTAATTATTATCATTAATATTGTTATTTTATAAAGAGCTATGCCTTGTTCTCTGAACATAACCTTTTTCTTAAAGGATCTTGTTCTAATTATCCTGTTAATACCCATCTGAGGAACATAATTATAGAATTTTAAAAATTTAGTGTCTTGGCTTTATCACTATTTTCTTTGAGATCAATCTTCTGTTCATTTGATCGGCCTCATATGCTGGATGTTTTCCTCAATTGTCTGGTGTTTATTGGCTGCCAGTTCATATTTAAGTGTGAGGTGTTAAAAGCTGATTCGAAATTCTATGTGTTTGTCCAAGACTTGTTAACTGATGGGTATCAGCATAGATTGATTCATTGGGGCAACTTGCAATTGTCCATATTTGTAGTTTTGCTTTTTTCCTTGTGGGTATGTCAGATTCCCCAAAAAGTACTCTAATCTTTGGTCTTAGAGAATTCTAACTCAGCGTTCTAGATGTCAATGAGGAGTGAGACTTGAGAGTTCTCACCATTTACCATATGTTTTTAATCAGTGCATAGGGCACCTCACTCTTATTCTCACCTTTCCCAAAGCCCACAAAACTTCGTTTAAGCATTGCAGAGAGTAAACTTTCTGCATTTTCCTTGTTAGCTTAGTCGTGAGAATTCCCTAAGTAGGAGATCAGAGAGGAAATCTGGAGATCCAACTTCTTCTTATACTTCATACTGACAGTCCATTAATCCTCCTGTTTTTATCCCTTCCTCCTTCTCTGTCATTCATATACACACACAAACACGCGCATACACAGAACCCTTCAAAGGTATCTGGCATCTACAGTCATGAAGCTTTTAAGGAATTTTGCAGTACAAATTGGTTTTTCTTTTTCTTTTTTTTTTGGTTCCGCTAAGTTGTTACCACTTGGCTGTCTACTTCTGATCATACAAAACTAACTTGACATGCTTCATCTGTTCTAGTTCTACCTTGCTTTTAAGGGGATTTTGATTTTATTTCTTTACTACAATGTTAATACAGGATTGGGAGGGAACAAATTTAAAAGCTTAATTACAGAAGCATTCTTTGATGTTGCAAGTTGTAGCAACAATTAATCCAGGAAATAATTAAGGACACTGGATGTTTTTTATTCACTTTTCAGTTAAGGAAATTAGATGCTGTTTGTTCATTTTTCGGTTATATGCTTATTTTACTGTGTGCCCTCTCCTGGACTCAGTGTTTACTGAAGGTTGTAATGTAGTGAATGTTACCAAAAAAAAGTACCTTCTCATGAATTTACATTCTAGTAGGGGATACAAACACTAAGTAAATAAAGAAAATAAGAAAATGATTGTTTCAATTAAGGATAAGTGTTAAGAAGTTATCTAAATAAGATAATGTGATAGTGACTGAGGGGCGGCTATAGTTGTTATATCCCTGGGAAGGCCTTTCTGATATTCCTGATGAGGATATAATCATGATAAGCTTCCAGCCACATGAAGAGGCAGGGTAAACAGACAGCAAAGGAGTCCAGAAGTGAGAATGAGCACGCCATTTGGAGAAAAGTAAAGAAGTAGTGGCTGAAAGTAGTGTGAGATGAGGTATAAGTGAGAGTAAGGGAGCATATCATGTAAGCCCAGTAGACCACAGTATGGGGTTTGGGTTTTATTCTACATTTAATTGGAGGATTGAGCATGAGAATGACATTCATTCAGTCAGTATTTGTTGAGCTCCTACTGTGTGAGCTAGTGCTCTAAGTACCAGTAAGAGAGCCTATACTTCAGGAAACCTTGCCTGCTTCTGCTCCACTCATCATGTGTCTGTCGTCCACTGTCAGGTCAGCTGGGTTAGCTGGTCTAGGACAGCCTCAGCTGAAACGGCTGGTCTCTGCTCCCATATAAGGAACACGGTAGCCTGGGTTTATTTACATGGTGAATGAACACCATTTTAAGAGAGCAAGCAGAAGCACACAAGGACTTTAAAGGTATAGGCTCAGAAGTGGTACAATACCGATTTTGCCACTATCTGCTAGTAAAAGCCATCCCTGATTCAGAGAGAAGATAGGCATTACCTCTTCACTGAAAGATTTAAAAAGTTGCATTACCAAGTTATGGATAGAGAAAGGAGTAAAAGAATCACCCCATTCCTTAATGCCTTACTTATTATTTTGTTTGCTTACTTGTTTCCTTTATTGTATAGGATGTTTGCCCAGTGCTACATGGGGTAAACTGAAGGGTGTTAAGTTTTCAATTTCAGGAGAAACTCTAACCAGGATTAATACATTTTCATTTTAAGAAATCAACCCAACTGTATTTGGCAGGGTCTTCCTGTTTTTTAAAGACCAAAGTCTAGCAGATTTCGGGCTGTATATTTTCACAGTAAATTTTTGTGCTCATAAATATGGCTTTGCAGTGATGTTTTGTGGACTGGGCCTAGTTATTGATAACTTGATCTTGTAAATTAGGAGACAAAGAATTTGTATTATTCTAGTACGAAGATGGTGCTGAATCTGTTGTCATAAACCTAAGAAGAGGTCCTCTCATATACTGAGTTGCAAAGTTAATTGATGTCAGCTTTTAGCCCGGGTTCCAGGAGAGAGCAAAAGAGACAATGTTTCTGATTCTTTCTATGGAGTCACAAACACAGGGCATTCTAAATAAAATAGGTATTTGAATGTTTGTAGCATTAGACAGGTGGGCAAAAACAAAAAGAAGTTACCAAAGAAAAGTCTCGACTGTATCTTTGTTATCAAGGTATCAAGGGGCATAAAAAAGCTGCAGTGATGATAAAGCTGTTTACTGCGGTTAAGTTGTAGATTAATACTCTGCACAAAGTGTTGGTGACTTTTTAACCATAGTCTCCTGGCCTAAAAATGTATAAATCTGCATTGTCCAAAATAGCAGCCACTAGCCAGATGTATAATTTAATAAGTTAATGAATAATTATTGAAGTAAATATTAGGACCTCAGTCACATTAGCCACATTTCCAGTGTTTGATATTTTAAAGTTGTTGATTCTTCTACCACCCCTTCAATAAGCATATATTCAGTTCAACTCGAATGCAAATCTCAGTGTTTGTTTTTTTATATCTGTTTACTTGAATGAGTTTTGATAATGCAGTACACAATGTAACCACCACCCAAACCAAGATATAATGTTCATTACTGCCTAAAGTTACCTCATGCCAGTAGTGTGCTGGGGTCAGCTAGTACTGGCTTATCAGAACCAACTGTTATTTCAGGGATTTGAAAGCATGTTATTAAACAGGGCTAACGTTAACAAAATTAAGTTATATAATCTTAAATAAATTATGTATTTTAAAGAGAATAGGCTAAATGTATTGATTCCTAATTATTTTACTATATTTTACTGTTATCTGTGTTTGTGAGGTGATCTATGTCTACTGTATCTGTGGAGGAAGCACATATAACATGACACTGTGCATCTCTTCTCAACTCCACAGTCGTAACAGGACTTTGGTAGTTTGAAGTTAGTGCTAAAGCTGATGAAGTTTTGGCTTAATGAATATATTTTACACGAAGGTGGAGTAGCTCATAGTAGATCACGTACCAGATTTAATGACAGTAAATTTATTGGAAAGAAAGTTAGCAGAGAGAGATGCAACTCTTTTTGTCCAGTCATGGCTGAAAGCAATCATAGGTTACCAACAGATACAAGAGTTCAGAAAATATCAGCAAAATCATTTGGTTGGCTCTATAAAATGGACAGTAAAGATCATTGTAGATTTCATTATGTGTAAATGTTGCTACACATTTCTATGTCAGTAGAATTTATGATAAACTTACATACATACACATGTACTTTGAAAGTTAAACATTTGCCAGCACACCACTGCTTATGACTCTTTTCTGTATCTCCCAACCCTAGAGGCAAACACATTCTTAACATTCTGAATTCTATCACCATAAATTAATTTTGCCTGTTGTTGGGCATGCAATATGCAATGTATTTGTGTGTGTCTTTGTGTATGTGTAAGTGTGTATAAGGGTCTGTCTGCCTATGCCTTTGTCTAGTTTCTTAAACTCAACATTTAAAAATTCCATTCATGTTGTATTAGGGATTTGTTTCTTTCCATTGCTGAAAAGTATCACATCATACGAATGTGTCTCCTGTTGATGTGCATTTAGGTGGTTTTTAGCTATTAGGAATGAAGTTGCTACTATAAACATTTTGTACATGCCAGATAGAATTTCTTTTTTAAATTTTTTATTGAAGTATAGTTGATTTACAATACTGTGTTAGATTAGGTGTACAGCAGAGTGATTCTGTTTATATATATAAAGAGAGAGATTTTATTTATATATATAATATAGATGGATAGATAGATATTTTCAAATTATTTTTCATCTATTTTCAAATTATTTTTCATCTTAGGTTATTACAAAATATTGAATATTGTTCCCTGTGTTATATAGTAAATCCTCGTTACTTATCTATTTTGTGTATAGTAGTTTGTATCTGTTAATCACACACTCCTAATTTATCCCTTCCTCCTCCCTTTTCCCTTTGATAACCATAAATTTGTTTTCTATGTTTGTGAGACTGTTTCTGGTTTGTTTATAGATTCACTTGTATTAGTTTTTAGATTCCACATATAAATAATATCATATAATATTTGTCTTTCATTGTCTGACTTCTGTTAGTATGGTATTCTCTAGGCCCACCCACATTGCTGCAAATGGCAATATTTCATTCTTTTTTACAGCTGAGTAATATTCCATTGTATGTGTGTATGTGTGTGTGTGTGTATGTGTGTGTATACATACCACACACACACACACACACACACACATACCACATCTTCTTAAACCAGTAGTCTGTGGGCACTTGGGTTGTTTCCATATCTTGGCCATTATAAATAAATAGTACTGCTATTGAACTACTATTGAATAGTAGTGAACATTGGAATGCATCTATCTTGTTGATTAGTGTTTTTGTTTTTTTCAGATATATGCCCAGGAGTGGGATTGCTGGATCATATAGTAGCTCTGTTTTTAGTTTTTAAAGGAATCACCGTACTGTTTTCCATAGTGGTTACACAAATTTACATTCCTAGCAACAGTGTAGGAAGGTTCCCTTTTCTCCACACCCTCTCTAGTATTTATTATTTGTGGACTTCTTGATCATGGCCATTCTGACCACTGTGAAGTGATATCTCATTGTAGTTTTGATTCGCATTTCTCTAGTAATTAGTGACATTGAATATTTTTTCATGTGTCTCTTGGCCATATCTATGTCTTCTTTGGAGAAATGTCTATTTAGGTCTTCTGTCCACTTTTTGTTTGGGTTTTTGTTTTGTTTTGATATGGAGTTGTATGCACTGTTTGTATATTTTTGAAATTAACCCCTTGTCAATCACATCCCTTGCAAATATTTTCTCCCATTCAGTACATTCTTTTCGTTTCGTTGATGGTTTCCGTTGCTATGCAAAAGCTTTTTATTTTGATTAGGTACCATTTGTTTATTTTGCTTTTATTAATTTTGCCTCAGGAGGCTGATCTAAAAAAATACTGCTGTGATTTATGTCTGAAAATGTTTTCCCTACGTTCTCTTCTAGGAGTTTTATGGTGTCAGGTCTTATATTTAGGTCTTTACACAATTTGAGTTATTTTTTGTATATTGTGTGAGGGAGTACTCTAATTTCATTGATTTACATGAGGCTATCCAGCTTTCCCAGTACCAAGTGGGGAAGAAACTTTCTTTTTACATTGTCTACCCTTGCCTCCTCTGTCATAGATTAATTGATCATAGGTATGTGGATTTATTTCTGATCTCTCTGTTCTGTTCCAGTGGTCCATATGTCTGTTATTTTGTGTGTGTGTTTTGTTTGTTTGGTTTTTTTTTTTTTTTTTTTTTTGCTAATACCATGCTGTTTTGATTACTGTAGCTTTGTAGTATTGTCTGAAGTCTGGGAGGGTTATTCCTTCTGCTTTGTTCTTTTTCCTAGGATTGCGTTGGCAATTTCTGGGTCTTTCGTGGTTCCATAAAAATTTTAAGATTATTTGTTCGAGTTCTGCCTAAATATTTACAACTGTTATATCTTCCTTTTGGATTGATCCCTTGATCATTATGTAGTGTCCTTCTTTGTCTCTTCTGATAGTCTTTATTTTAAAGTCTATTTTGTCTGATATGAGAATTGCTACTCCAGCTTTCTTTTGGTTTACATTTGCATGGAATATCTTTTTCCATCCCCTCACTTTCAGTCTGTATGTGTCCTTAGGTCTGAAGTGGGTCTCCCATAGACAGCATATATATGGGTCTTGTTTTTGTATCCATTCAGCCAGTGTATTTCTTTTGGTTGGAGCATTTAATCCATTTACAGATAAGGTAATTATCAGTATGTATGTTCCTATTGTCATTTTATTAATTGTTTTGGGTTTGTTATGGTAGGTCTTTTCCTTCTCTTGTGTTTCCTGCCTAGAGAAGTTCCTTTAGCATTTGTTGTAAAGCTGGTTTGGTGGTGCTGTATTCTCTTAGCTTTTGCTTGTCTGTAAAGGTTTTAATTTCTCCATCAAATCTGAATGAGATCCTTGCTGGGTAGAGTAATCTTGGTTGTAAGTTTTTCTCTTTCATCACTTTAAATATGTCCTGCCGCTCCCTTCTGGGTTGCAGAATTTCTGTTGAAAGTTCAGCTGTTAACCTTATGGCAATTCCCTTGTATGTCATTTGTTGTTTTTCCCTTACTGCTCTTAATATTTTTTCTTTCTATTTAATTTTTGATAGTTTGATTAATATGTTTCTTGGTGTGTTTCTCCTTGGATTTATCCTGTATGGGACTCTCTGTGCTTCCTGACTTATTTCCTTTCCCATATTAGGGAAGTTTTCAACTATAACATCTTCAAATATTTTCTCAGTCCCTTTCCTTTTCTCTTCTTCTTCTGGGACCCCTGTAGTTCGAAAGCTGGTCTTGTCCTAGAGGTCTCTGAGTCTGTCCTCAATTCTTCTCATTCTTTTTTCTTTATTCTGCTCTGCAGTAGTTATTTCCAGTATTTTATCTTCCTGGTCACTTATCTGTTCTTCTGCCTCAGTTATTCTGCTATTGATTCCTTCTATAGAATTTATAATTTCATTTATTGTGGTGTTCATCATCATTTGTTTGCTCTTTAGTGCTTCTAGTTCCTTGTTAAACGTTTTTTGTGTTTTCTCCATTCTATTTCCAAGATTTTGGATCCTTTTTTCTATCATTATTCTGAATTCTTTTTCAGATAGACTGCCTATTTTACCTTCATTTGTTTTGTCTGGTGGGTTTTTGCTTTGCTCCTTCATCTGCTGTGTTTCTTTGTCTTCTCATTTTGTTTACCTTAATGTGTTTGGGGTCTCCTTTTCTCAGGCTGCAGATTCGTAGTTCCCATTGTTTTTGGTGTCTGCTCCCAGTGGCTAAGGTTGGTTCAGTGGGTTGTGTAGGCTTCCTGGCAGAGGAGACTGGTGCCTGTGTTCTGGTAGATAAGGCTGGATCTTGTCTTTCTGGTGTGCAGGACCATGTCTGGTGGTGTGTTCTGGGTGTCTGTGACCTTATCATGATTTTAGGCAGCCTCTCTGCTAATGGGTGGGGTTGTGTTCCTGTCATGCTAGTTTTTTGGCATAGGGTATCTAGCACTGTATCTTGCTGGTCATTGAGGGAGCTGTGTCTCAGCATTGAGATGGAGATCTCTGGGAGAACTTTTGCCCTTTGATATTTTGTGGAGCTGAGAGGTCTCTGGTGGACCAATGTTGTGAATTCAGCTCTCCCACCTGAGCAGCACAGCCCTGATACCCAGCCAGAGCACCAAGACCCTATCAGCCCCATGACTCAGAGAAAAGGGAGAAATATAGGGAGAAAGAAAGAAAGGAAGAGAGGAAGGAAAGAAGGAAGGAAGAAAAGAAAAGGAAGTTAATAAAATTAAAAATTATTATTAAAAATAAAAATATTAAAAAGTAATTAAAAAAGAAAGAAAGAAGAGAGCAACCAAACCAAAAAGCAAATCCACCAATGATAACAAGAGCTAAAAACTATAGCCAAAAAAAAAAAAAAAAAGCAACGGACAGACAGACCCTAGGACAAATGTAAAAGCAAGCTATACAGACAAAGTCACCCAAAGAAACATACACATACACACTCACATAAAGATAAAAAGGAAAAAAAAACATATCTTTTGGGAAGTCTGAGTCTTCTGCCAGCATTCAGTAGGTGTTCTGTAGGAATTGTTCCATATATAGGTGTATTTCTGATGTATTTGTGGGAAGGAAGGTGATCTCCATGTCTTACTCCTCTGCCATCTTGAAGGTCTCTCTGGCTATTTTTAAAACATGAAGATGAAGTTGGATCCCTATCTCATGCCATAAACATAAATTTCATAAATCTAAAATGTTTTTAAAAACAAAGAGAAAGCCTTGTGCATTAAAATAACAGACGAAAATATATAGTGATACTGTTGTTATCTCTTTTGGTGCAGATCAGGGGCAGTTTGTTGGTATAACTCTGCAATGTATGAACCTGTATGTTGTTTGCACATAACTTGTTTGGCCACATTGCTGTAAATCACCAGTAGGGTGATCAATATGCTGAGACTGAGAGATTTCACAAGGCACAGCATTTCAGTGTTAATTAGCTAAGAAAAGAGAAAGAAAAAACAATAACACATTATTTTGTTGCTGATACATAACGTGGCAGGTGATTGAGCTGGCATACCCCTGTGATCTATTATAGCATGTAGTCCTCTAAAGATATCGGAGAGTTTAAAAATGGAACATTGTTTAAGGAATCAGAATAGCTTCCTTTTAATTGTTTATCTAAAATTCTAGGAATGTCATGTGTATGTGTGAGAGAGGCATAGAGAGGGAGATTGAGAGATCTATCAGAATTACTGGGTCCAACCTTCTGAGAGATATTTGGAATGTTAGTTTGAAGAATAATTAGTTCTTTCGCTCCTGTTTTATTCTCACTATGCACTCATGAAAGACATTCTGTTAACTGGAAATTGAAGCATCTGGTTACTAACATTAGTCTTTTAAAAGAAATTTTAACTTAATATATTTTTCTCAAATCTTTGTTATATATATATATTTTAAAAATTTGTTATACTCTTTACCTTTACCAGATTTGAAAATAAAAATATATCTGATTTAAATTTAAACATATATGAAAATTTACATTTTCATGTAAGATTCTGATAGTTTGAAACAATATTAATCTTATGTTTGCCACATGAAATATTCTGAGACTACCAATGTGCAATGCAATAAATAAAAGCAATAGCATAGTGCACTTTAGATACATTGACCTAACAGTAAACTAAAAAGTTGCTACCATTAATATAATAATGATTTAGTGCTGTAGTAGAACTATTAGCAATAGTGTGATTTCTCATACAACCAGGAACCATTGTGAGAGGGCAATAAGACACTAATTGTAATTTTACTGGAAACGTAAGTGTACATTAAAACTAGCCTAAGTAAACCAGCATAGGTTGCCACACTAGAAATAGAGGAGATGTTACTTTTTTACAGTCTGCTAATCATGAGAAAACATTTTTGGGGGAATATTGGGTGTATCTGATGGGTAAAACATTGGGGCTAGTCAGGGGTGACTTCCTCCCAAAATGGATTTTGATCTAAGCTCCTTCAATATTTCTACCAGGATGGGGGAACAACCACAGAAATTATGAAAACAAAGTCACATGATGGATTGATGGATAATGAGGGAATGTTGCTGGCTAGAATCTCACTCTCCTGAATGATACTTAATTTCTGAGCTATACATGAAGGAAATCAACAAAATATAGACTTCAACTCACTCTCATTTACATAGGAAAGTTCCAAAATGGCTTACACAAAAAGTGGAGAATTCTCACAATTGAAAAGCCCAAGGGTAGATCAGGATTTTCATGCAGGCAAAAATGGGGGTCAAATGACACAAAGATCCATGTCTTGATTCCTCCTCTTTTGAGTTAATTCTATTTTCAGAGGCTCAGCACAGTGCCCTCTAATTTTCTACACCTTACAGTCTAAATCAATCAAGAAAAGCAAATATACATTTCAGCAAAGACTTGAGTTTTTCAAATTCCTTTTAACTTGCTTCGAATGGCCTACCTATTGTGAAGTCTGAGTGAAAGAAGTATACAATTGGCATAACTCTATACATATTGCTTCCATTGAAACCAGCTTACACAAAGCTACTTACACATAGATTCAGAGAGGAATGCTCTCCAAACCAAATCAGGGTCTGTTCCAGAAATAGAATCAATGACAAAAAAAAAAAAAACAGTGTGCACTACCATTAGCTTCTCTCTTCTTTCAGTTTCCATTTCTTTTCCTTATTCATATCAAAATTCTCTGTTTTTATTTTCTTCCTACTACTTTGTTAACTCTCTGCTATTGTATGTCATGCACAATTAATCCACTGACTGCACCATGGTGGAAATGTAATGTAGAGGGTAGGAATATCCTCCGGAGTTCACCAAGATGGTACTTGAAACAAAAATCCTCTTACTAGCTGTGTGACCAGCAACAATCAGTCATTTCTCTGTGTCTTCTTTCATCTGAAAAACGGAAACATTCTTGATTGTTTAAAAAATTATTGTGAGGACTAGAAAGAATCTATATAAGAGAGAAAGCTTGGTGTCCTAAGTGACCAAATGGCTAAGAAGGTGTCAGGAGGGCTCTTCCTGAAGAGGGAGCAGTACTCCTTCTTACAGGATTTTAAGAAACCAAATATCAATCATGAAAGAAAGCATTTTTAAGAATCTGTACATTGTGCACTTGTGACACACTTCAAAGAAAGACCCTTATGTTAAAAAAGACTGTTAAGCGGGCTTCCCTGGTGGCGCAGTGGTTGAGAGTCCGCCTGCAGAGGCAGAGGACACGGGTTCATGCCCCGGTCCGGGAAGATCTCACATGCCGTGGAGCGGCTGGGCCCTTGAGCCATGGCTGCTGAGCCTGCGCGTCCGGGGCCTGTGCTCCTCAACGGGAGAGGCCACAACAGTGAGAGGCCCGCGTACCGCAAAAAAAAAAAAAACAAAAACAAAACAACAACCCACATAATCTTACTAGTTATCTGCCCACCAACCCAAAACCCACAGGTGGTGAGGGTGGTAGGGATTCTATGAGCCTTGGCTCCTTGTAAATGTCTGCTTTCCAGGGACCAGAAGATGTCAGCTTCCAAAGGAGTGACTTATAACTGCTTTATTTGAGTGTTCTGAGTACTCTAGGTTTATGTTCCCTCAGTCATTTGTTATAATTTATTAAATAGTCTTTGAAAAATAGTATTTAACACTGAGTGAATCAGAATGTATCATGACTTTTGTTTTTTACTGTAAGTAAAGTTTTGGAGGCAGATTAAAAAAATTTTTTTTGTATCTCTTCATGCCTTGCATTGATTCTTGAAATTCTACTTTTTAACATAGGTTCTGAATAGTTTTCTTGCTTGGAAATAAGATCTGAGAATATCTGAGGTGTCTGTTCTTTCAACTACTCTATCCAGAGAAAGGACAAAGGAAAGTTTTCAAAACAGAAAGAAAACCATATCTTCTTTATCCATTCATCTGTCTATGGACATTTAGGTTGCTTCCATGTCCTGGCTATTGTAAATAGCACTGCAGTGAACATTGGGGTGAATGTATCTTTTTGAATTATGGTTTTCTCCAGATATATGCTCAGGAGTGGGATTGCTGGGTCATATGGGAGTTCTATTTCTAGTTTTGTAAGGAACCTCCGTACTGTTCTCCATAGTGTCTGTATCAATTTACATTCCCACCAACAATCCAAGGGTGTTCCCTTTTCTCCACACCCTCTCCAGCATTTATTGTTTGTACATTTTTTTGATGATGGCCATTCTGACTGGTGTGAGGTGATACTTCATTGTAGTTTTGATCTGCATTTCTCTAATAATTAGTGATGTTGAGCATCTTTTCATGTGCCTCTTGGCCATCTATATGTCTTCTTCGGAGAAATGTCTATTTAGGTCTTCCACCCATTTTGTGATTGGGTTGTTTGTTTTTTTGATATTGAGCTCCATGAGCTGTTTGTATATTTTGGAAATTAATCCCTTGTCAGTTGCTTCATTTGCAAATATTTTCTCCCATTCTGAGGGCTGTCCTTTCATCTCGTTTGTGGTTTTCTTTGCTGTGCAAAAGCTTTTAAGTTTAATTAGGTCCCATTTGTTTATTTTTGTTTTAATTTTCATTCTAGGAGGTGGATCAAAAAAGAGCTTGCTATGATTTATGGCAAAGAGTGTTCTTCCTATGTTTTCCTCTGAGTTTTATAGTGTCTGGTCTTACATTTATGAAATATTACTCAGTCATAATATGGAACAAAATTGGGTCATTTGTAGAGATGTGGATGGACCAAGAGTCTGTAATATAGAGTGAAGTAAGTCAGAAAGAGAAAATCGAATATCATATATAAACGCATATATGTGGGATCTAGAAAAATGGTACAGATGAACCTATTTGCAGGGCAGGAATAGAGGTGCAGACATAGAGAATGGACGTGTGGACACATGGGAGGGAAGGGGAGTGGGATGAATTGGGAGATTAGGATTGACGTATCTGCACTGCCATGTGTAAAACAGTTAGCTAGTGGGAACCTGCTGTATAGTGCAGGGAGCTCAGCTTGGTGCTCTGGCGTGACTTAGATGGGTGGGATTGGGGGGTGGCAGGGAGGTCCTAGAGGGAGGGGATATATGTATACATATAGCTGATTTACTTCACTGTACAGCAGAAACTAACACAACATTGTAAAGCAACTATACCCCAATAACAACAACAAAAAAACCAAACAGAAAACTAGTTTCTGTAGGAAATCTGTTGGCGTTGTAATTCCAGAAAGTATTGAATTTTACTTAGAATTTTACTATGTAAAATTTGGATGTCATAGTACCCACATATCATAGAGCTGTAAAAATTAAAGAAGGTGATTCATGCACAACACAACTACCACAGTCTGAGGGCTCAATAAACAACTTCTATTACCATACTATTAAAAGATACACAGTGATGCTCTGCAGTAAATTTGGGTGTCTATGGGAAGGTATACATTTATGACTGAGTTTATCCTCTGAAGTGAGGATCTCTTCAGCCTTTCAAAAATTGGTACTTTCTGGAGCTCTTAACTGGAACTTGTAAACCTTTAACTGATCCCTCTCCATGGCAATCCTTGATTAATACGAATTTATACTGGCGAAGTATAAGTAGAATGAATATCATTGGTAGTCTTCTTAAATAATTGCTAATTGGAGATAATAATGCATTCGTAAGTGTTAAAAGGCTCAAGGATAAAGAATTTTCAAACTACCAATAATTCTTCCTAGATTCAAGGATGGAAAAGTGCATTTTTATATTTAAATATATTACATTTTATCAACCAACTCATTTTTAGAGCCATAGCAAATAACAGAGGATTTTTAAAATGAGAAGCTTTGAGTAGAACTCAGTTGGCTGCAATTGAGGAGAACCCTTAATATTTTGTATTTTAGACATAGATCTCATCTTTATCTCAAGTTATACTCTTTAGTGAACATCAGATTTCTTTCTAAAGGTACTGAAATGTCCAATCTATTTACTCTTTGAAGAAATATGTATCTCTATTCAATGAGAAAGATATTGGAAAGATCATGGCCCCTAACTATCTCACCCAACAGTTGTTTTGACCAGGAAGTTGATTCTGGGATGACAGAAAAGTCTACAGATATCTAAGCAGGGAAGCCTTCACTTTTTGACATTTCCCACTGCTATTCCTAATGTTGATTCCCTATGACTTACAGTCCACCACTGGCAAGCCAAATATCTTCTTGTTGCTTTACTTTCCTCATCTTTAAAATTAGAATAATAGGACTTACCACTTAGCACATCAGATTTCTTTCCAAAATTTCTTTCCAAAATGTTAAGGACTTACCATTGTTGTAAGGACTGTGTGTGTGTGTGTGTGTGCGTGTGTGTGTGTGTGTATGTGTATATATATATATATATATATATATAAAATACATAAATATGAAATTAATATACTTACTGATACATCAGAAGAGCTCAGTAAATAATAATATTGCTAGAATAGTAAGAAGAACAATCAGTAATCCAGGAATCAGCTACCACCCTAAGGCTGAGGACACAAATGGAAATGGGAGGAATTATAGAATTTGGAAGTTTAGAAGACAAGCTCTGCAGAGCTGACACTCATCCCTTTGAAAGGGGAAGTGGCTTGATGTTTTGCAGATTCTAGAAAGAGCCCTGAGGAACTAGAATCCAGACAGATCTTTGAGGAGGATGGTCGAGGTGTGCTGGTGCCAGTATTTTACAGGGGTTTGGCAAGACTGGTTTTGTGAGTGTTGGGAAAAAATGTTAATTAGGTTAAATGGGGGCTATTGGTAGGAACTAGGAGCTATTGTAAGCATAGTTAGGTGGAGGGCCATAGGTAGGGACAGGAAGCAAGCAAGGAGAGTGCCCTTTTGTCTCTTTCAGCCTTGCCTTCTCCCTCCCCCTCCCTCCTCAAGAGATGGAGTCAACAAGTGAGCAAAAATGTGGTTTATGGAGTTCCAACTCCAGCATTACAAAGAAACATATAAACAGTGTAGGTGAAGCAGAACAGCAATAGGTTAGTTACTGGCACATTCTTTATTAGCCTTGGGTCTGTAATAGAAAAGAGTGTTCATCTTTGTTGTTATTCCCAACTGATTTTTAGTGACTCTCATTGAGATAAATTCTAAAATTATATCTGTACTCAGAAGGAAGAAGTGTTTTAAAAATTGGCGATATCTGCCATGGGTGATGGAAGGGTGAGAAGCACGTTTTTTACTTGCTGCCCCTACTCCAGCAGCAAATCCTGGTGAAAGTACATCCCTGTGGCTGCTTTTTTACTCACTCTGTTCCAGAGATAGTTAATGATGACGCTGAGTAACTTCAGGTATCGATAGTTCCCAGTAGCTACTTCAAAAGTGACAGCAGCCCCTGGCAAAAATGGCTTCCAGAAACTGCATCCATTGGTAGTTTTCATCGCTTCAAAAATTCTCTATCCCCAAGTCAGCAAATGGCTCAGCTGTAGACTCAGTATTACCTGTAGAAAGGAACTCACTTTACATTGTTAGTTGAACTTTCTAGTGACACCTGTGATACCATCAAACCTTTCAAGGAAACTAAAAGCAGTTGATCTTAGAATTTTCTGTTTGGTGGGAGGAGGGCTGACAAAACCCTTAATGCATTGAAGGGGTAGCACAGAAAAACTAACCTTTTTTTATACCACATAGGGACACTGAAAAGCACACAAACAAACCTATCTATTAAAATTATCGTTGCATAAAAAGCAAAAATGCATTTTTCCACCACAAAAGTTGGGAAATCATAATCTAAAAAGGAAGGAGAGATCCTTCAGCTAAATCTTTCTTTTAGCTTTGTAACTCATTTGATAATCTTTATTTTTCCCACATTTCCATGTATTGGTGAAATTTCATCAATGAGCATCAGTAGTATGTGGACCAGCGCTAGAAAATAGCTGTGTCAGAACAAAAGTTCATGATATTTTTCTGCCAAAACACACACCATGGATTTCAAACCTCCATTAGTGTTCCTGGAATACCTTAAACTCCACATTCTTCTTTAGTTTGCAAGAAAGTCTCTGGAAGGAAAGGTAAATGAGAATAATGTTGTAACTTAAGATGATATAATATTTTTTAAATAATAAATCATTATCAAAATTTCCTGCTACTATCCTTGAGGCTTTGTTTTCTTGGTTTTGTTGTTGTTGTTTCAACTGCAAATAATAGAAAGACAATTCAAGTTAGCTCACATGACTAAAGCAGCAGTAGGGCTGGTTCAGGCATGGCTAAAATTAATGACTTAAATCATCCTTAAATGAGCTCTCTACTCATCTTTAGGTTCTGCACAATTCTGGTGTCTGATGGTTAATTTTATGTGTCAACTTGACTAGGCCACAGGGTGCTCAGGTTTTTGATCAAACATTAGTCTAGGTGTTTCTTTGAGGATTTTTTTGAAATGAGTTTAAAATTTAAATTGATAGACAAAGTAAAGCAGATTTTGCTTCCTAATGTGGTGGGCCTCACCCAATCAGTTGAAGGCCTGGATAAAACGAAAGGGCTGAGGAAGAAGGGATTCCTCCTGCCTGTCTGCCTTTGAGCTGGAATTTTGATTTTTTTTTTTCCTACCTTTGGAGTCAAATGGATATGTGGGCTCTTCCTTGATCTTAAGCCTGATGGCCTTTGGACTGGAAATACACCTTTGGCTCTTTAGGTTCTCAGGCTTTCAGACTCAGATTGGATCAATCAGGACCATCAGTTTTCCTGGGTCTCCAGCTTGCTGACTGAAGATCTTGGGACTTGTTAGCCACCTATCCCTTAAACCTTTCTTTCTTCCTTTCTTTCTCTCTCTCTCCCTCTCTCCCTTCCTTCCATTCTTCCTCCCTTCCGCCCCCAACACTCTATTGTTTCTGATTCCCAGGAAAACCCTGGTTAATTAATACATACCCACTTCATTTTTAGGGAGTAGTGTGGTCCTCTTCACATGACATGGCAAAAATGGCTTTATCTAGCAGGAAGAGTAATACTTTCCTGAAATCTTTTCTTTGGGCAATGTTCACTGGTTGAACTTGGATAACATGTCTACTGAGCAATCAGTTACTGTGGGTATGAATATGAAATACACTGCACCAATCTGACCCATAGGTCATTTGTCAACCTCCGGACCGGGAGGATGTATTCTACTTGTGAGAACCACTTAAATGCAGAAATCGTGACTTCTTGAAGGATAATTGGGATAAGTTATTATCAGCTGCTTCAACAGTGATGAATAACAGACCACTTGCAACACACTTCACAATTAACCATGATTTACTGGTTGTTAAATCAACATTGTTGGCCCATGTGATATTGCACCACTTGGATATCTACACATACATTTATTTTTAACCTACTATGGTAAGGCACAGAGTCACTGACTTTCCTTTGTTTTAGGGTTTCTTTCTACTTTTCTCCTCGTAAATAACCTTGCGGTCCACTCAGAGTTTTGAAATGAATAACCTAGCTTTTTTTTTTTTTTTTTTTTTTGCTTGATTACATAAAGTCACATAGCTAGGAGGGCCAAATAATTTTTTATAGATCCTGTATGGCTCTATTTTCTGAGTCAAAATTCATAGCATACTATCACCTGATGAGTATAGATGTAATTGTGGAAACAAGGCAGAAAACTTCAAAATGAAAGCTTCCCTGATAACTTAGAATGGGTCATTTGAGTGTCCAAGCAAAAAAGAGGTGGGGATTTTATGAATTAAATTCAAATAACAACCTTTTATGTCAGATAATTCCCCAAGTAGTTGTGCTAACTGAATCATTGTCATTGACAATGGTTAGAACAGTGCTCCTAAAATAGTTACATGTAAAACAAATCATATTTAGCCTAACGTCATTTCATCCATGTTATGTCAGAACTTTTTTAGGCTAAATAATATTCCATTGTACAACATGTATATACTATATTTTAAAAACAGCCTTATTGAGGTATAATTGAGATACAAAACTGCACATATTTAATGTGTACAATTTGATGAGTTTGGACATATACATCCATGAAATCATCACCACAATCAAGGTAACAGACATGTCCCTCACCTCTAAAAGTTTCCATGTCAGTCACAAAAGGATAAATACTCTGTGATTCTACTTACACAAGGTACTTAGAGTAGTCAAATTCATAGAGACAGAAAGTAGAATAGTGGTTGCCAGAGGCTGGGGAGGGGGAGTGGAAAGTTTTTGTTTAATGGATACGGAGTTTCAATTTGGGAAGATGAAAACAAATCTGAAGATGGATGGTGGTGAAGTTTGCATGAATATGTGTATGTAATCAATGCCACTGAACTATACATATAGAAATGGCTAAAATGGTAATTCTTGTTATATTTTACCACAATAAAAAATACTAAAACTATTATATTTTAAGTATACTATGGAGTTGACAGTCCTTTAGCAAATAGAAACATTCCATTTTAAACTTCTTGTCCAAAGAATTTTAAATGTGTGAGAGTTGTAATAATTTCCAGAAGGTACTACATATTAGGTTACCTTGAAAGGCTTTGTTTTTAAAAACAATCCAAGGCGATATATGAAACATGGTACTTGTATCTCCACTGTGACAACTAACAGATAAACAAGACGTTATCTTAAAATAAGGTATCTTCTAAGCAATTTTATGCTGTAAGAACTGCAATCTGTTATATTCAGCCTTAAAAGAAAGATGTGCACTAAAAGGAATTTGTTCCTCTAAAATTTATCATAATCTCCATATCATAGTCATCAATTTTAGAGAATTATGAAGCATTTGACATATGTTTGGTATCTTACGAAATCAATAGGTACATTCTAAAAAATGTTAGATTCTTAAGAGGGTGCCTTATAATTGTAATTACTCACTGGAATGCCAATTACAAAGAAAAATATAATATTTCAAGAAGGGAATATAATTTCTAGGAATAAACACTAGCTTATCAGGCCCTTCAATTTGTAGAATTGGATGGTGGAAAATATTTGCCCTTTCTACATCTTTTGATTATGCAGCCCCTAACAATGGATAAAAAGCTTTTAATGATAATTTTGTCTGGGAACCTAGAATCAAATCTCAATATCTTTTACTGACATTATGACATTTAAAAAATTCAAAAGAAATGTTCTGTGTCTTGATAATGTCAAATGTGATATTAATGTGCTGTTCCACTATAGTTTTACAAGATATTACCATTGGGGAAACTGGGTGAAGGATGCACTGGATCTCTATATCATTTCTTATAACTGCCTGTGAATCCAAGTTATCTCAAAATAAAACTTTTAATTTAAAAGAAAAGAAACTTATGTAAACAACTGTACTGAAGTCCAAGTCCATCTATAAAAACTCAATTTGAAACTTGCAGTACAATTATTGAGGAACCATGAGTCTTACAGAATTGCATAACGATTGATAGCAAAATTAATCAGAATCTAGTGTTCCTGGCCTCTCTCTCTTCCTTCTGCAGGTGTTTGATAGTGTGAATTAGGGAAACATGCTGTTTATAGAATAGAGACAGAAGAATTTCACAACTATTACAAGTTGGTTTGCAGTTTGAATTTTTTTCTTTTAATTTTTAAGAAAAAAAGTTCTTTTACTTTCCTGATCAGAAAGTGGTAAAAATTGATAGTGCTGATATCTTAATATTTTTTTGAAAAGAAAAGTTTTAAAAGGAGGAAGATAGGTAGCTGGAAAGAATTTAAGTTGAATAACTTTGATTTAACCTGGTCTCTGAGAAATAGTTAATCCTTTTACTTAGGTAATTGGCTTACATAGTAAAAGAAGAGGTGAGAATTTTAGAGTAACTACTTAAAAAAATCTCTGGTGAAAAAAGGATTGCACTTAATAAAAATATAGACAAGCGACCATAGAGTTACTTGAGTAGAAATAATAATTTTCTTATTTCCTTCTCAAAGATCGCCATGACACACTATTTTTTGTTAATCTTCTTTTAAAAGTTAAGGTAGCTATTCCTGTCCATCTGTCATTATTATCTCTATAAGTGCATCCTCACAATTTAATAAATCTGTAGTCAATAAGACTGATAAAAGTGTGTTTTGTTAAGATCTGGCTAATCAAATCAAAAGATTTTTTTAAATGTAAAAACACTATTTTTCTCAACCCATAAATTTATATGGTTTATAGAAGCACCAGAAGATTATCTTTAATGCAGTACTTTTACTTCAGTACTTTTAATAGTATGCAATTTAATTACATTTTACCTTGAGCTTTATACTTAGAGACTGAATCTACACTGACTTTGTGTCATTATGATTGCTACATGTCATATCTGTAGTTATCTCCAGGAGGCTGTTAAAATGGAGAGAATCTGTGAGGATATGAACTCACTTGAAGGCATTAAACACAAAGAAGAAAGAGTCAGAGTTATTCTGAAAGAGAAAATAGGACTTACTTTTAAAACAAGATAAGGGGATAAGTTCAGATTATGGACCCATTAAAAGAGGAGTGGTTTAAGCCTCAGGGAAGTCTGTTTAGAGAAAAAAAATTAATTACATTTTAACATGTTGATTTTGAAGTAACTGTATTATATACTCAGATTACTCAAGAGTGGAGGATATAGCACTGGCATGAGGAAAACGGGATAAACCTGCATAGGAGGTCATATAAGTACTGAATATCAAAATCAAGTATCAAACCAAGCAGAGGTGAGGGAAATGAAGGGAAAAAGAAAAGGCACCATCAAACTTCAGAAAGAGATTCAAAGTGTACAGTCATCAAAACTAAGAAGGAAGTTTGCTTGAGATTGGGCATTAATATCCAAGGCTATAGATAATTTAAGGACCTAAACAAATAAGAATGATATTACTTTTGTCTCAGTGATACTCTGTAACTCTTAGTTAAGAACAAATTCATGTCTGTACAGTTGACCCAGCAATTGAGTTGCATATTTTCTGAGGGCGTGGCTGATGAAGAAAAGTGAGAAACATCTGGAGTAATACTTGAAGTCACATTTCCTATTATTATATAATAAAATAATAGGAAACCAAATATCATCTTCTATGAAAATCATGAATATTTCTAGAGTGTATTTTCTGTTGCAGAAATGCTATATTTTGTAATTTTCATTTGTGATAAATTACTTACTATTATTAAGTGTAAGTTTTGCTTAAATCTATCATACATATATTTATAACATGAGCTTAAAAAAATTTCTTACCCTATGTCTTGTGCATGTGATTAAATTACTGCTAGACAGAGCAGAGTGAATAACTGAAACCCAGTTAGTTCAGATATAGCACACGTTTCTAGAACATTTTTAACTTACGTTGAATTGGATGTGAATGTAAAAAGAAGGTGAAACGGAGGCTCTGAGGCAGCAAAAAAAGAGAAAGAGATGAGTCTTCCACTTCTAAATTCCAGTAGTACTTCCCATTCATACTATATATTATTTTATCATGCACCATGTTTGGCTGATATTGCTAGTTATGTTTCATGTGCATGGGTCTTATTTCTCCATCACAATAATAACCTAGTTGAGAACAAGGACTGTCATATACATCTTTGCTTTGAAAGCAAGCATAGTGATGATTTAGAGCACAGATTTTTGAAGCAAGCCTTCCTGGGTTCATATATCATGGTTTTATCACTTTCTAGCTTTGCAATTTAAGGGAAGTTTTATTCTGTCAATTTTCTCAGTTTTTTTATCTGTAAAAATTGATAATACTAGTTCATCCTCATAGCATTATTTTCAATAGTTTGGTACATGGTAAGGGTCACATAAATGTTATTTATCACCATGCCTAGCATATTCTTGGTTCGTGAGAAAAGAATGATGAAGAGAAAAGATCAGTTATTGAAACCAATGGGATATTGTGCTGTCATGATTTATTAAGGAACAAAGAATTAGGACAGTGAATCATGATAGCAGGCAGTATAACATCATAGTTAAGATCACTGCAAATATAAGACCTTGGCCAAGATAGTAAGATTCTTAACTCCTCTAAACTTCATTTTTGTCATCTGTAAAATGGTAAGAATGACAGTACCAATACATAAATATGAGTGTATGTGTATCTATATGTTCATGTCTTTATCTTAGCACAGTGTCTGGCACACTGTAATCATATATGCAGCACATATTATCTAGAATTAACATTATTTAGTTTATAATTTTTCAACACTGGGATTATTGGCTTATAGTATTATCATCATTTAGAAAACCCCACAGTTTGCCTAAGTTGCAATGTGACTTTCAGTAAGTTTATATTAGCCTCAAGGACATATACAATGATTGAAAAGAAAAACAATGAAAATAAGCTGTTTGAATTTCAATGTATACAAACAACTTTTAAAGATTATTTCATGAGCATGCAAGAGAAAAATCTAAAGTACTTAATGCCTGAGAAATTTATGAAACATATATAAGTGGAAAAAATCCTTCATAGATTAATCACATTATCTCCGTGCATGGGAATTTAAGTTATTGAATTATTAATTTAGATTTAAATTAAGCCATTTACATTTCTCTTTTTACATCTATGAAAAGAATTGTGAAGAAAGGTGAAACTGTTTCCTGAATAGAGGACACAGGAAGTCTCACTATACAAATGCTTTGTAAAGTACATTTATTTTAAGAAAATGTAAAAATGTATCTATTAATGAAAATTATATCTCATAACTTCTTTAATTTTAACATAATTGTCTATAGATTTTCTAAACAAGTATAACTTAGACATAAGAATTTTGGCAGTGATTCCAAAAAGTATTTGTGAAACATGGTGGTTTCAAATCTAAGTAAAATGAAAGTAAATGACCATATTGTGTTATAGTTTCATATAAACATTGTTTTTCTAGAGTCTGTATTCTCTTTTATTAGTGCTACTATAAGTGAATATCTCCAATATTAATATAAGGCACTCAGAAATTCTAACCTAACTGTGAGGGAAAGAAGGTCCTGTAAGACACGTTAAATTTACACACTACTCTCTACACAGGGCAGCATGCCCAGGTTGACGGCAATTTTCTTCACACAAAATAGCAACTAAATGTGTAAGAATTTATCCCAAATACTCTAAAGCAAAATTTACTTTATAAAAATGTCTTACAGTTTTCAAAGGAAGGTAGTTATTTTGAGAATATGGAAGATTAAATCAATCTATGCAGGCATATTTTATCTATTTTCTTATCTGTATTTTAATTCACACAGTACAATAAAAATATATGTATATATATGTACATGAAACACATTATATACATATATGTGCATATACATATATAACAGATATGTGGCGAGGGAGAGAGGTTCTCTCATCTATGAAATGCAGAATTGATTTTCTTTGCTTTTTACCAAGAAAAATGACTAGTGAAAAAATAAGCAAGCAATACTTTAATATGCAGGCCAGGAAATTCTCCATATCGAGATTAATTACATACTATAGTGTGATTCCTTTGGGTTCATCTTTGAAACTCCCACATTTCAATATTAGAAACACTGGAAAGAAAACTTTATCCAAGTTGGGAAGGGTATTAAAGAGAGAACTGACCCAGAAAATAGCACACACTACTGTGAAACATTCAGAGTTGGCTTCCCAGACTTTTAATATCCATGCAGAGAGGAATCATTCCTTTGTACCTAAGTGAGTATGGGACATATTTTGTCCTCTAGGCCACTGTAGTAGGTCCTTTTGTTTTTTCTCCTGTCAGATGTCAATCTCTTTGTCTTATAAATAGTATCATAACACAGGGCAGCTGATGAAAGGTACTATGTACAACTCCTCAGTGGTTTTGGTTATTGAAAAGACAAAGAAGGGGAGTTTCAAAAATCTAGTCAGCTCTGAAGGAATTGGTATTTAAACCTAGGTATGCTGAGTGGCATGAACCAGCTAATAAAGTGAGGTGTTTGCTCCACTTTCTTCCTCATCTCTTTCTCAGATATCGAAATGAATATCCATGGGCCATTGCAATTAAGGAAAGAAAAGTGTCCCTTTATCCTATTACGGTTTCTTTATACATGACAGTTGGATAGCAAAACATTTCTTTGAAGTAAGACAATAATTTAAAATAAAGTCTATTTTTCTCAGTATCCCAAACATTTGAGATTTGCGGTGGTTTGTTGTCTTGTTCAAACACAGTATCATGCTGTGAGAGGCTGAGAACAAGAAAAAATGCAGTATCTTTCCCATGAAAATTGTTTAGGAAAGTTATGATGAAAGGTGCAGCCAGATATGTAAGTTTGGCTTGAGAGCACTTTTCGTACATTTGCTGGGGTTTAAAGGAAATATAAGAAATGAACCTGCGTAAAAATAGGTACCATTTATTACGGGATTATGTGACAGTAATTAGCCACTTGATCTCATCTTTATTGTTGCAAACATCCCATAATGGTATGATCATTCTCATTTTAAAAGGAGTTAAACTAAACCTTAAAAAGATCAAATAACGTAAGTAAGCCATACCCCTAGTAAATGGGAGAGTAGAGATTTGAATCTAGATCTGATACCAAACTAGGTGCTCCTTTAGTCCAGTCATTTAGATTCCTAATACTACATTCCTGAGATAACCAAGTGTAAATGTCACCTAAAATGATAAGGGAATGCTAGAAAGGTAAAAAGAAAAATATGTGTTAAGATACTGGGAACCTTGCATTCATTAGAAATACCAAAGTAGACAATTAACTCGGAGATAGGTGATGTCTAAGTGAATAATATATGTATATATACCTGGAAAAGTACTGATGGAAAAGTGGATAAAAAGTGAGACTGAGCATGCAAAAGTGCTTTTACCAAGATCTAACAGGATATGTCAAAAAAAAAATTTACTCTTAAACTATAATAAAGATGCAATGTTCCGTAGTGAAGGAAAATTACAATCTCTAAACTCTGAGATGTTTAATGTAAGACAGGGTCAAAACAACAACAATATATTAAAATTTCTGTTATTCACCTGTTAATTACTATAAGTCTGGCTCAAAATGTGAAACTATATTATTTTAATTAAAAAAAAAACCTGTATATTCTTTGCTGGAGAAGGGATATTGTACAAGACATCTGTCAAAACAGGTTGATCAAATGTTATATTAAATGCAGCAGAGCGCATCTGATCTTCATTTCTATTAGTGTCAAAAAATGAGACAGTTTAGTTTGATTTTGTGTGTCAACTGTTTTATAAAGAGTAATGACTATTATATCTACCATATCAAATCTTATGCTTTCAGCACTAAAAAAGTTTCATAAGGCATTTTATCAGTCTCACTGATGGAAGACAAATTATTTTTTTCTTAAATTTTCTGAATTTTGTCTAAGTATGCAGGAGTTTTCTACCATCTCTACAACATTGTATAATATTTTATTGGTGTGCAGATGATATCTTAAACATCTATATATGATACATTTGGCCAATTATTAAAGTTAATCTTCTTCTGACTAGTTGCTACTCACTTTTGTCAGAATATAATTGGAAATTGATTTCTAAAAGTTTTAGGTGACACTTATTTTGATCTATAGGTATCACCTCTTGCCCTTAGATATGCCAGGTACTGTGGAAACTGCTTTACGTAATTTTTTATTGAATTATAACAAAAAAGACTGATGTGCTTAATCTCAGCAAATAACTCGTAAATTTGAAAAGCAATGGGTAAAATTATTCCTTTCATAACTAGCTAATTTGGTCAAAATCTGTAATCTCTCATGAGGTGGACAGTATTGATATGTCTCTGTTGCTTCCATGACCATTATTTAATTCATTCACCTCCAGCAGGAGAGATGTCCAGAACAATAAAATTATTTTTGTAGATAATTCTCTGATACATTTACTATTGGTAAGCAATATAGTGTTTTGCTAATCATAAGAGACATGTCTAAAAGACCATTCTCTTTAAGCTACCTACCCACTATCATGGTATGGCCATCAATGTTGGAAGCAGTAGTTGTCTCAGCTGTTTGTTCTATTAGTGCTATCAGATCAATATCCACACTACAATAATCTCTTGACAGGAGAATGTCTATGTAGAACAATAATATGGAGGCTTCTTTGATATAAATAATCATTTTTCTCTTAAGATTTTTTCTTTTTTAAGTTGTTTATGATGAAATGTCCATCATATATCCCATGTAATTCTTTCTAAGATATTGGCCAACTTAAAAGTCCTTCAGGAAGCAAATGGTTGAATGTATTATATTGTAACAATACAGAGGAAATAGAGGTATTGAAATAGTTAGAAATGAGGGTTTTTAATGTAAGAAAAGAGTATATATAGCAAAGGCTATTGAGTTTTTTTAAAAAGTGGAAATATCAGCATTAAAGGACTTTAACTTTGTTAAAAACAGATACCATAAAGCTTTGGTAAATTGTTTCATGCTGAATAATATAACTGGGGAAATGATTATTTTAGATTAGCTCTGGGAAGTGGTTCATAACATGGTCTCATTTCAACCTCAGGGCAGCCCTAAGAGGTAGGAGTCTTATTTCACCTTACATATGGGGAAATAGACCCAGAGAGATCAGCCCAGCAAGGAGCTAACACAGAGGCTGAGGGGCAGAGCTAGGATTCAAACCCAAGTACTGCCATGTGCACTGATCCCTGGGGCCCAGCTCTGTTCGTGCTCACTGGGCCCTGCGAGGGTAAGGCTCACACTCCCTGTCCTGGGTTGAGTATCAGAACCACGTGGAGAGCTTGGAAATAGGCCCCACCCCATGCCCAGATTGAAGGCAACGAAGTAAAGTGAGTCACCCACCCCCAGCACAGGGGAGGACAATGGAGGCAGCAAGAAGAACAGATAGAAGGACCTGAAAAGCCAGGTCAAGGGACCTCTGAGTGACAAGCCCTGAGCTTCTCATTCCCCCACCCAGATGTGGCCTTCAGACATGCATTAGCCATCATCAGACAGTAAGTTTTATTTATTTTTTAACATCTGTATGGGAGTATAATTGCTTTACAATGGTGTGTTAGTTTCTGCTTTATAACAGTGAATCAGTTATACATATACCTATGTTCCCATATCTCTTGCGTCTCCCTCCCTCCCACCCTCCCTATCCCACCCCTCTAGGTGGTCACAGAGCACCGAGCTGATCTCCCTGTGCTATGCGTCTGCTTCCCACTAGCTATCTGTTTTACGTTTGGTAGTATATATATGTCCATGCCACTCTCTCACTTTATCACAGCTTACCCTTCCCCCTCCCCATATCCTCAAGTCCATTCTCTAGTAGGTCTGTGTCTTTATTCCCATCTTGCCCCTAGGTTCTTCATGACCATTTTTTTTCCCCTTAGATTCCATATATATGTGTTAGCATATGGTATTTGTTTTTGTCTTTCTGACTTACTTCACTCTGTATGACAGACTCTAGGTCCATCCACTTCACTACAAATAACTCAATTTTGTTCTTTTTTATGGCTGAGTAATACTCCAAAATTTACAAGCAGCTCAATATAAAAAAAAAAACAAACAACCCAATCCAAAAATGGGCAGAAGACCTAAATAGGCATTTCTCCAGGGAAGATATACAGATTGCCAACAAACACATGAAAGAATGCTCAACATCATTAATCATTAGAGAAATGCAAATCAAAACTACAATGAGATATCTCACACCGGTCAGAATGGCCATCATCAAAAGCTCTACAAATAGGCCTTCCCTGGTGGCACAGTGGTTGAGAGTCTGCCTGCCGATGCAGGGGACACGGGTTCGTGCCCCGGTCTGGGAAGATCCCACATGCCGCGAGCAGCTAGGCCCGTGAGCCATGGCTGCTGAGCCTGTGCGTCCGGAGCCTGTGCTCCGCAACGGGAGAGGCCACAACAGTGAGAGGCCCGCATACCGCAAACAAAACAAAACAAAACAAAAAAAACTCTACAAACAATAAATGCTGGAGAGGGTGTGGAGAAAAGGGAACCCTCTTGCACTGTTGGTGGGAATGTAAATTGATACAGCCACTATGGAGAACATTATGGAGGTTCCTTAAAAATACTAAAAATAGAACTACCATACGACCCAGCAATCCCACTACTGGGCATATACCCTGAGAAAACCATAATTCAAAAAGAGTCATGTACCAAAATGTTCATTGCAGCTCTATTTACAATAGCCAGGACATGGAAGCAACCTAAGTGTCCATCAACAGATGAATGGATAGAGATGTGGCACATGTATACATCAGACAGTAAGTTTTGACAATGACATAGGAGAACAGCCAGGCATATAGGCACCTTTCCTGAGCCTGCCCAATGGTGGGGCGGGGCTGCTACTGGCAGGCCCTCCCTGGGGTGGTCGGGGAGAAGGCCTGCGCTGAAAGACTGCAGACTTCAACTCTCTGCTCCCTCTTCTCCAGGAGCCCTCCGGGATTTCTACCCAGGGTTGAGTAGAATCTGCAGCTGTACTCCCATCACAGCACTGTCCTGTCACCTTGACCATCTCTCTCACTAGTCCCTGATCTTCACCAGTCATGAAGATACATCTTATGCCCCTTTGCAGTCCTAGTTCTAGGGCCCAACAAAACGTCCCTAACCAGGGCACAACCCAGAATCAGAGGAGCCAGTAAGTGGCAATGCTCCAGAACAGGTGCTCTAGTTATCCTCACTGGTAGCTCATCTACCTGCCACAGGTGGACCTGGATCTTGCCAGTGGTCCTGCTCAGAAGAACCCTGGGGAATATGAGTGAGGTGAGTGGCTCACAAGCTGGGACCAGGAAGAAACAAGGCTAGCTTTCTTCGGCTCTGAAGCCACATCTGAAGATCTTTCTGGAAGGAGCATGAAGAAAGGGCAATCCTTACAAAACACCAGCTGGCCTCCTGAAGGGTCTGCTCTGAAAGGGGCACATTTACAGGTGGGTCAAGATGCATTTTCTTGAGAAAGAATTAATAACTTCTATGTTGGACTCTGTCTGGGATCTGCTGGAAGCCTGGGGAAGCTGCCCAAGTTTGGGGAAGGGGAATTCTTCAGAACACGTCTGCTTCTACTACTTAAATTTCAGCTGAGGAGACCAAAGAGACCAAGGAGATGGGAAAAGCCCAAAGTCTCAGCCAGTAAAAAGTACTGGCCAGCGCTGCTTACCCATCCTACCCCAGCTGCCCAATTTTCAGAGCAGCAGATGGACTTGGATTCTACCAGTGATGATACTGTTCTCCAACTCTTGGTAGGGAGTCCAGATGTAATACTACCCACAGGGAAAACTGCTGGAGAGTTAGGGATGGACCCACTCTCCCTAACCATTCCCATGACTCCAAAAACCTGCCCCTGGAAAGAGGTCCCAAACTTGACTTTGAAGGTTCCTCCCAGGAGAGGCCAGCTCTAAGCTGCCTGCTCCTTCCGGAGAGGTCCTGGCATCCCAACCTTGGGCTGTGGCATCATCACCTCTGAGCCAACAGTTAGGGGAACAGCTAAGCTGAGACAGGACAGGTCCAACCAGCCTAGTCTGGACAGGGGCTGATTCCCAGCTGTGCCAGGCTTTACCTGTCCACTGGTTCCTGCTGGTATGAGTGGCCCTCTGGGTTTCTTGGTGGCATTCTGAGCCTTCACGAATGTTCCTGCTTGACCTTTTTGCAACTGGGTCTGCGCACACAGCAGTGCGGTGAGGGGGGATATCCTCTGGTATAGCAGGGGTCCCTGGACTTCCTGGGTAAGGCTCAGCTTGGGTTTTACATAGATGATGCCGCTTCCCCAGATCCGTGACCGGCCCTTTGCTCAGGTGGCACAGTCAGAGGCGCCTGACCCCCAAGAAGTCCAGGTAGCTCCATGGTAGTTGCAGTGGCCGTGTAGTTGGGTGTTTGTACTGCAGGGACTCCGTCTTTGCTGTCACTAGCTGGTCCAGTTGTCTGCATCTTCCAGTGGTCCTGATAGTGCTTCTCTCCTCCGTTGCTTGACCTCCTCCAGGGCTGCCGTCTTCCGCTCTCTCTTAGGCTTGGGGAAGCCTGGCAGGTACACCCGCCGCTCCTCCGCGTGGATGCTGAGTGCTTGCCACTTGCCGTGCGGGGGCCCCAGCATCACTGTCCTGCTGCTTGCACTCTGGCCTGAGACACTGCCCCGTGGCGTTCCTGGCCTCCCGGACGTGCCTCACAGCTGTGCTCCGGCTCACTTTGCCCTTAAAGTCACAAAATGTTAAATGCGTTGTAGTCTCTTTCTTGCTGTCTTGTCTGCTTTCTGACACACAGTCTTGCTGCATGATTTCCTAACTTGACTGAACTCAATACGTTTCTACAAACAAAAGTTAAATCATTCTTTTCCTCCCAATAAAACCCCAGTTATCTCCTGATTTATCTCCCAAGACTTTCTGCTGCTATGTATTAAAATAGTAGTGATAATGATATCCTTTAACATTTGCTTAGCGATTACTATTTACGAGGCACTGTTCTAGGTGGTTTCCATATACCAATTCATTTAATTCTACAGCAGTGTGCATTGTACAGCTTTATAGATCTGTTTATGGATGAGGAAAGTGAAGACAGAGAGGTTAAATGACCTGCCCAAGTTTACAACTATTCAGGGACAGAGCCAAGATTTATTCCAGGTAGTCCGATTCAAGAATCTGTGTTATTAAGCACTACATGTTGTGTACATGTGTAAGGATACATGTATACGAGGGTGTGTGTATGTGTGTGTTTAGGTGGTAAGAGAATGTGTATATATATATTTTTTGATGTTGGGGATAGGAGTTTAGTAATTTATTTATTTATTTTTGTTGTGTTGGGTCTTCATTTCTGTGCGAGGGCTTTCTCTAGTTGCGGCGAGCAGGGGCCACTCTTCATCGCGGTGTGCGGGCCTCTCACTGTCGCGGCCTCTCTTGTTGCAGAGCACAGGCTCCAGACGTGCAGGCTCAGTAGTTGTGGTGCACGGGCTTAGTTGCTCCACGGCATGTGGAATCCTCCCAGACAAGGGCTCAAACCCATGTCCCCTGAATTAGCAGGCAGATTCTCAACCACTGCGCCACCAGGGAAGCCCAAGAATGGGTATATCTTAATGGTAGATACAGAGAAGGAGGACATAGGTAATTTTACATTCTAAGTGAGGTTTAATTTTTGTGTAGTCATTTGTATTCACTAGATATTGGTATAATTTTGTTTCCACACGTGTAAAAATAAAATATCTCAAATGGCAGGGTTACTAACTTTCCTTAGAGCCTACATATGAAATAACTATCTCCATGCTAGAAAAGTATTTGAACCTCATAATGGCAGAGATTATCTGTCTTTGACCAGATTTTGTTATGTGTTACATAAGACCCACTTGATCAGGCCAAAATTCTGGACCCTCCCCTCACTCAACAAAGAATTCTGAGGGAAGGACAATCCTTCCAAAGAAAGTGAGATGATAATAAATTTAAGTCCAGTGAGAGGTGAGGGACAGATAGTACACATGTAATAATACTATATTCCAAAAATTTTATTATGATGTCTAAAATTTGTAAATGATAGAATACTATTTAAATACCTATTTAATAAAAATTATTTTCTTTCATAAGAAAAAAGACTTAAAAGAAATATTTAGCTTCAAAAATTATAAAATCATTTTTAAACTAATTTTCATGCAACCTGTCCTTAAATGGTTCTACAGGAAATATAATATAAAAATAATTATAATGCCCTGTATATATTCATAGTACAAAATAACATTTGGATTCATGTAGGGTCCTTAAATTTTAGCCCTCTAAAATTTTAAAAATGTTTGTACTCTCAGATAATTATTGTCAATAAATTTAAAATAGTCCTTAAATACTGACATATGAAAAAGGTTAATGATTAAGGTCCTGTTAACCAGGACTTATATGCAGACAGATGCACAGCCTGATATAATTATGATTCAAGGTCCCAATTTTGTCCTAATGCATAACTAAGGCCCACAATGCAGTAACACCATAAATAGAAAAGAATCATCAATTAGTATGTTTTAATAAGAGCATGCAAATTAAACACACCGTTTAAATGGAACTCAGTAAATTACTATGGAAAACCCATTTGTTTAATGATTGTAAGATAGAGTCTGGTTAACTCAATATTGTCAACTATTAATATCTTACACAAAATTAGTATAAAATACCACTTAGAAACTAATTACTAGAAAAGAAAGCATGTTATTTTATGAAATATGTTACCATTTTTGTTTTCTATCTTGTTTTTGTAAATACATTTTAGAAACCTCATCCTATCAGGTTTCTCTGTTTCAAAGACTTGCTACCAAGAAACTATGATATAAAACATTTTTGAAACCATTCTTTCGAAATGATTTTAAACTTTCAGTATTAAAAATAAAGGCAAACAATTATTTAAATGTGCTTACCAAAATCAGTGAATCATACAGCATAGAATTTGAGACTATTTTTGTTTACAGCATGGTTTTAACCTGTCTTATTCTCATTGCCTGAACTGCTCTTTCTCTTAGATGTCTATCATCGTCACATACTTGAGGCCTCAGTTTAAATATCACTTCACCAGACTACTCCGCCTTGCCATATTATCTGAAGGAAGTCCCAGTTCCCAACCGGAATCTCTATCTTAGGCCCTAGTACAATCTCTTAAAAGCCAATTTCCTTCAAAGTTGATAAGTGGTGTTTTCTCTATTTTTTTCTGACAGAGTGTGTTTCCCCCCACTAGATAAGTACTCAAGAATAGTTATACAATAATTTTCCATTAGCATCCAAGCAACAAAATGTTCCCTGTGGGCTAATATAAATCTGGAACAGAATAATTTCCATATGAATGTTTACTGAAAACAAATTAAAAAATTTTAAGTACCTGGAAAGGGTAGAGAGAGGCCTCTTATCAGTACTGTAAGACAGAGCGAGAAAAACTTGAATAATTTGCCCATTTGTTTATGATGTAATTAGTCTTATTTATCCACAGGGATTTTTGGTATTTTAAGGAAGTAAACCCTGGAACTGAAATATGAGTTGTACATATTTTTTGTAGCATGGCATTTGATATACTTTCAAGATGTTTTACCCATGAAGACAATTTTATAAATGTGCACCCAAATTTACAATCTGTTATTTTATGCTTTCTTTGTGCTTTTGTTGTTGTTGTCATATTAGAAAAACATCTTCACATCCCATTTATGACAGGTAAATCTTACCAAGTTATTGCAGTCTATTAATTTCTGTGGGTGCAAACTCAGAACAATGCTTAGTTTATAGCAGGTACTTAATAAATCACTGCTGAATGGATCAACAAGTGAATAAATGCATGAATGAATGCAATTGCCTCTTAACTGTTCTCCCTTTTTATAATAAAGTTGCTTTTCTGCTAATAGCTTAATTTCCTTGTTCAATACTGATCGATCTCTTATCGGAAGCAATCAACTTAAAATCTTCCATCTCAAAGTTATAGGATCCAGGTTCTTGGGGCATTGCAGATAGGCCTTTTATGATCTGTCCCCCAAACTTTCTACAACCTGTACAGCTGGAGTGAAACCATATTATTTGAGAATTACTAAATAGGTCTCAAATTTTCCTGGCTTTGGTATTTATTGATTCTGATTTCCTCTTTCTTTACTGCTCGTGTGAATCTTACCATATGCCAAAGTCCTGTCCAACATCTCAGTGTTCTTTGAAGTCATCTCACGACTTCTTCCTGACCATTTCCCTCCCTGATTCTCTTCAGCGGTCAACAGTGTTCTGATTATTTATCATAGTCTGCCTTAAATTATAAATATATGTGGGCAAGAGCCTACTGATCTCCTCAATTGGTAAACTCTCCAAGAACAGGGATTTGTGTCTCTGATTCTTTGTATCTTAGCTGAGCTTTAGATATTTGAGGGATTTTGACTGGCAATACCTAATTCAAATTGGTAGCACTTTTCATATCTAATAAACTAAAATGTACCGTCTAAAAATAACAATAAGCAAGGATCAATTTTAAAGTAGATTTAATGTCATGGTAGTCAAGAGTACTTTCATGGTAATATTCCATTAGCAAAGATTTGAGAATACAATTCTACTTTTCTAACAAAGATCAAAATATTTGTCTGTAAAATTGGTTGTTAAGGTTTCCATGATGAGTTGGCAAATTATAGTGCAAAGTGTGAAAGAAGAAAATATTGAATGTAATAATTCATACTTTTGCACCCATCAACACCTTACATCAAAATCAATTTCAGATGTATTAAACAATTTGGTATAAACTTTTCTAATATAAAAATAAATAGAAGTGAACATCAGATTTCTGTACTAAATAAGTTTTTAGTTTGAAGGAAGAAAATGAATGCAAATATTTTCAGTGTATAATCATTTAACATCTATGTCAAATGCTATAAGATGAAGGTGTAGGGGAGGCAAATTTTTGCATCTACCCTCTTAGGGTTATTCTCCTTGGTAAAAACTTACATGCCTTTATAGTAGGTTGAACAAAGAGAGGCATGTGTGGAAAAGTAACTAAACCATGTGGAGAGGCTAAAGGAAGATAAGAATTATTTTTTTTCAAGTTGTACACTTTATTTTTTTCTGAGTTATTCAGTAGCTTTTCGGTTTTTTAAAATTTTATTTTTATATTAGAGTATAGTTGATTTACAATGTTATGTTAGTTTCAGGTGTACAGCAAAGTGATTCAGTTATACATATATACATTGTTTTTCAGGTCCTTTTCCCATATAGGTTATTACAGAATATTTTGTAGAGTTCCCTATGCTATACAGTAGGTCCGTGTTATCTATTTTATATATAGTAGTGTGTATATGTTAGTCATAAACTCCTAATTTAGGAGATAAGAATAATTTTAACAAGGTCATCTTGTATGGAATTCTTGGTCTCAACTTCTCTCTCGTTGATAATAAGAATGTTACATTCTTATTATGTAACATTCTTATGGAAAGGAAGAATGTTTTTCACATGGGAATTTTGTCTCTTGCATTTAAGAAAAAGAAGAAAGATTAGAGTGTTCTTATATTTGCAGTTTTTCTTAGTGCCTTTAGCTCAAAAGTGGCATATTTTGAGGTGGTGTATTCTGCCACCTTCAAAGGCATGCTATGAACTGAGAAAACGAATTTACAAAAAAATATATAACCAATATAATATGGTTAGTGCATAAAAAAGTTATAAAATAGATAAAAGCAATGGATAAAAGACAATTTTAAGAAGGAATCTAAAAAAAGAAAAAATGGTTCTGACAAACCTAGAGGCAGGACATGAATAAAGACACAGACGTAGAGCATGGACTTGAGGACATGGGGAGGGGGAAGGGTAAGCTGGGACGAAGTGAGAGAATAACACTGACATATAAACACTACCAAGTGTAAAACAGCTAGTGGGAAGCAGCTGCATAGCACAGGGAGATCAGCTCAGTGCTTTACCACCTAGAGGGGTGGGGTAAGGAGGGTGGGAGGGAGATGCAAGAGGGAGGGGATATGGGGATATCCGTATGCGTATAGCTGATTCACTTTGTTATACAGCAGAAACTAACACAACACTGTAAAGCAATTATACTCCAATGAAGATGTTAAAGGAAAAAAGAAACAAAAACAAGCTAATTAAAACCTTCAACTACTTATGTATTTTAAAAATACAAATTAAAAAATGTCATAAGTTTTTTTTAAAAGATAAACTGAGGAATATTAAATTTTTAAAAAATTTATTTGAGCATTTATTGATTCACATAGGGCAACAACAAACTGGAAATGGTTAGGAACATTCCGCTAACAGGAGCTTGAGGAGAGAATTTTATGGAGGAAAGACATATGCAAAATAAGGACATTATTGATTCGCTATAGCTTAAAACCTCATTGGCCATTTGTGATTTGTTATCCTTAGCGTTTTGATTTTGTAACCTTGAGGCATTTGCAGGCTTAGATTTTGGTTTCCTTATAGGCTGCCTCAGCATTACAGCCATATCAGTCTCAGTCTAATGGCTTCCTTGTTTAATTAATTTAACAATTTTCACCTATGAATTTAACTATGCTTTTCTATGAGACTAGCTAAATCTAGGAAGCCTGGAAAACAATGGATGACATGTAAGTTATCACAGCTGTTTAAGATATTCATATATACAGTCTCCTTCACCGATATCACTTTACCTACACATAGTCATACACATACTCAAACATATGATCCTTCTAACACAGAAGCAAACTTGATGCCTATATTGTCATCTTACCCCCATAACATAAAATATATTATAGTTCACTAAGGTCTTACTAGAGCTTTGCCAATTTAAATACAGAGATTCATTGGACCACTGGAGATAAAGAAAAACATTAAAAAGGTAGCTAGGAATTCGACAGTGTTTTTTTTTGTTGTTGTTGTTTGGGGGGTTTTTTTGTTTGTTTTTTCTTTGCCAGTTATAAAGCATAATCAGTTATCTACAGGAATTCTTACTTTTCCCCAGTATTTGTCAAATGTAATTATGGCTGTTTGTATGATAAAGTATGAACTGGAATCTGAGTGAAAGTAAGCAGCTACTGGTCTCTGCAATATGTCTCAGCTGACTTTTGCTTAAGTTTGCATAAGATAAATCTTTTTTGTAGATTTTGTGTTTAAAAGGCTTCTGGAACTGTGAAGCTGTTTCCATCTTGCAAAAAAACAATGCCTCTTTCTAATAAAAGCTCTCTCAAGCAAAGGCAATCTAAAAGAAAAATGTCTTTTAATAATATGTATGTTTAAATCCTGCCTTTGTTTTAATATACATAAACTTGATTTCTCCTTCTTGCACCTTTGAATTTTTTCTTACATCCTAATGATACCATAAATATTCTATAAAATGTAATTTAAAAAATGGTGTGTTCTGTGTGAGCTCTCTCAGCAGGAAAAAGTAACGACGAGATGCACACTCTTGAACCATGCCAAAAATAATTTCATGGAGTTATTGTAGCATGCTGAGTATTCAGAGGCCTTTTAGATTTCAAACTGATATTGTAATGATTTGTAATATCCAAATGCTCCTGAAGTGGCCATTCATTGAACATCTTGTTATGCAAAATAGTCACTAAGCTTTCTGCAAAGTCATATACTAATCACTTTGGTCACAAACATAACCCTGTTCACTTAGCAGCTGTTTCTAGGATTTTATGCCTATCTTTGACTAAGTTAAAACTAAAAAAAAAAAAAATTAAAAACCATGCCTTCATTTGAACATATTTGTGTTCCGATTTTGAAAGGAAAAAGATCAGAATATTTTGATTAGTTGTGTACTTAGGTTTAAAAATGACCTTGATAAATATAGTGACTAAGAATTTCTTTTTTTTAAGAATTTCTTTTCATAAAAAGTATTATTTTTTTGTCCATTCAACTTCTCTATTATACGCTGGTATTTTTTCTGAAAAATAAGTTTATTCTTCTGATTAACAATACCTATTTTATATTTCTTATGTCACTAAAAATACATTTTTCTAAGGGCTTTTACGGAAAATAAGTGCAATATTTTAGATTTTTTTTGAGAATCTCTAGATTTTTAATCAGATAAATGGTCATGAAATCCATTCCATGACAACCAGGAAGAATTTATGTTATCTTCTCTAAAAGGTTTGATGTGTAATATTCAAAATAGTTCTCCAAATTAAATGACTTTTATCGCTTGGATTCAAGAAGGTCTTTTCTATTACTGAGAGAGTCTTACTTTAACATTTTCTTTTTCTTTCTGGTTAAATCTACTGCAGATATGACAATTTTGTGACACAGATCACCACTACTCAGCCATTCCACATCCTGAACACAGCATCCTTTCCCAGATCAGTAATCAAATCCTCATTCACATAAAAATCCACTACCAAATGACTGCTTTTAATTCTTGAGTTGAAGCCAGTGTCCACTTCTGATTTAAAATTGCATGGTCTTGAATCACAGATCTGTAAGACATGTTAGAAATCATCAGGTCCAACATACCGACTTTATAAATTAATAAATTAGAGTATAGTTCAGCAAAGAACTTTGTCAAATGCCAAATAGCAAATAAGCTGACACCCTCCCTCCTTTTTTAAAACTATACGCACCTCCATTGTATTACTCTGCTTTACTATATCATGGCTTAAAATATGCGGAGATTTTCTAAAGCTGGATGGAGTTGTTAGGGTGATGGTGAGAAAAATGGAACAACAATGACATAATTTCATATTTTTATCAATTTACACTTCTTTACTGTTTATACTGGAGTCAAAATTCAAAGTATCACCCTATTGTGAATGATGTTTTCAGAGACTGAAATTCCATTCTTGAAACATGAAGTCTTTTACCTTAATAAATCTCAAACCACTTCCTTTTCAGGTATTGTCAAGGTGGAGTGGTTGCTTAATTAGATCACACCATAAATCTATAGTTATACATTTAATAGCACTGTTAAAGAGCTGAAGTGCAGTTAAACTATCTCATTGATTAAAGACTGCATTACTACATCATAGAAGTCAATCATGAATAAGATTTTATAAAGCGAACAATTTTTGTAGCTAGTGATTCTAGCATTAGTTTGAGTTCATCAGATAACACATTTCCAAAGAGCTATGTGGAGTGGCATGAGGTAAATAAATAGAATCTCTGCTTATGTTACTTATTCTAGCTAACATTGGGGCAGTTAGAAAAGCTTGGGTTTACTCCTGGTACTACACAGCACTCTAGAGGAGGTACTGTCAAAGTATCAATCTAGAAAATTAGGTTTTTAAAAAATTTAATAGTCAAAATAAATGAAATACCTCAGGAGTTGGTATTAACCTCAGATGTCACCTTTATCCTACCTCTCAATTTTTGTAAACATATAAACTGTTTATTGAAATTCTGCACTCTGGATATAAGTTCTGATTTCTAACTTCCCAAAAATCTAGGACTGATGATATGTGTTAAAAAAAAAAAAGTAAAAATTTAAGTCATTATTTGGTCTTTGAAAGTATAATGATAATGTATACGTACAGTCACATAAAATTAAGTTTTTTTACATATAATTTATATTGCTGAAATTGTACAAACTTCTGCTTCATTCATCTTTCGTTCCGTCAGTCTTGAGGCATTAAATACCCTAAATATTAATTGGCAAATCTTCTGCAGTTTCTTTTATATTTTATAACATGTAATCATTACTCAGAGATCATGGTGAGCAGCCCCACTGTATTACCAAATAGACCCAAAGTACAGTGCAACGTGGTTTATTTAGAATGAAATTAATTGAGGGTTCAGCACTATTCAGAAATGTAGAGAACCCCTAGAGAAAGTCTAGCCATTTCTCTTCCTTGGAGCTCTACTCAGAGCCCATGTACTTTCAGGAAGTCACTAGAATAATTGTCCTCTTATGGTCAATGTTGATTAAATCAAATGCAGTACCATATGCTTTTTTTATAGTTGTTATTAAAGTCTGTGAAGAAATTATCTATGTCAGGAGTTTGCAAAATGTGTTCTATGAGGCCGTAGAGTTTAAAAAAAAATGTCCTTGATGCTACCAAAGGGCCAGAGTGGGCCTGATGGGTAGTGGTATAAATTTTGAAGATCTTATCAAGCCCCATCCATAATTTGACTATAAAAATTCAACTGATATGTTTTATATATTGATGTTAAGCTTACATTTTACTGTGAAAAAAAGTGAATATGCTGCTTAATTAAAAAAGATTAAAGCTGTCCTATTCATTTTTTCCTCAAAGTTAGATATTTCCTAGTTCCTAAAGAGCTATAAAAATTCACTTTTATGCATTTCTTTTTATTTTGTATATAAATCTTAATATATTCATGTAAACATACTATTTTCAAATTTTCAGTTGTGTGTTCTAAATTTTTATAAAGAATTATCTCCTTTCTCATGATGTTATTTCCTTTCAGTTATTTAATGTAGATCATTTTAGAAGTACTGTTTTAAAATATAATTTTTGTATATTTATTTCTACTTATTCAGTAGTTCACAAGCAAAATTTAGTTTTGAGAAACAAATGATTATCTTTGTTTTTCATAAATTAAGTGCATCTGTCAACCTCATATATTCTACAAAGCTTCAAGGGAACATGTTTAGGTGTTTGAAACAAACTATAGCTATTTCCATCTATATCTGTATGTATTTCCTGATATGTGTATACTCAATGCAGCACTAACTAATAGAACTATAAGAATTATGAGTAATTAAGACAGAGTGTTCAATTTTGAGGAAGATTAAAACCTAGTAGCAATAATAGCAATACCTAAATTGTCTTAGGATTTTTTATTACATTATCATAAAATTATCCATTTCTGGGCTTCCCTGGCGGCACAGTGGTTGAGAGTCCGCCTGCCGATGCAGGAGACACGGGTTCATGCCCCGGTCCAGGAAGATCCCACATGCTGCAGAGCAGCTAGGCCCGTGAGCCATGGCTGCTGAGCCTGCGCGTCCAGAGCCTGTGCTCTGCAATGGGAGAGGTCACAACAGTGAGAGGCCCACATACAGCAAAAAAAAAAAAAAAATATCCATTTCTCCTTTGATAAAGCATAGGGGCAAAATTTGTGAACCTAAGGAAATAATGGTATGGTATAACATTCTGAAGGCTAAAATTGCTATAGACTCAAAAGTAACCTTCAGTCTATATAGTTGTCCTTAATTGCTTGAATCTATTTAACATATTATAAAACACCATATTTTTAAAGTATCATTGAAGGAGACTTTATACTGTGCTTCCTTCTTAGCACTCTGGTCAAATGACAGAAAAATTGCAGGTGGTAGTGAAATTTTGTTTTCTAAGTAAAGAACATTCATGGAGCATTTATGATGGTATGCATCCTGAGAGTTAAGTTTTCAATCAGAATGCGTTGCTTCCATAACTTATAGTTATGATTGCAAGATTTGCTTTTCAGAATTTGCATTAAATCATTGTAAGCATAAGTATAATCTATAAGAAAATGAATTGCTTCTGTGTTCTGCACCTGAACAAAGTGTTTGCTTTTGATGTGACATTGATGAATAACTCTGTTCTATAGGAAAATGGAAGCATTAGTCACTACAAACAGTTGAAGTTGCCAGAGCCACTGGTTGACAGAGGGACAGGACACAAGGGTGAGTAATGTTTATGTTTTTCTTAAAATTGTGTCCTTCATATAATATTTTTTTTCTCCTTTGGAGAAGTACAATACATAGCATCTGTATTTTATGTTAAGTTCATTACCTAAATACGGAGTTTAACTTCCAGGCATTGCTCAACTTCTTTAAGCAGATATATGTAGGTGTGATTCATCTAAGCCAGAAAGAGAGAAAAGAGTTAATCACAGAGTTTATAAAAGTCTTTCCCCAGAGAAGTGAGATACCAGTATTTTCTCTTTTAATACATTTAAAACAAGCAAACCGTCAGCCCAGTTTAGATTTATTATTCTTCATTGATTGTCTCATTCTCTTGGAGGACATTCTGGCAGTAAAGCAGTAGACACGTTGCATCCATCATCATGTGTCAAAGGGTCATCAGGTCGATGGCTCTTTTTGAACTTTGCTGTTTCACAAAACCATAGCTGAGTATTATAGGCAGAAGTTTGACATTTTCAGGATGAAAATCAATTTTCTTTTATGTATTTGTGAAGTGAGACTTGTGCTTTGATTGCAGAAGAAATGGCTTTTGGAACTTTGGAGTAACAAAATAGGAATTAAGATAAAATTTGGCTAATAATAGCTTCAGTGAAAGCAAGGAGAAGTATATTTTGTGGTCTAATAATATTTTAAATCCATGGAAATAGAACCAGAAATGGAAACTTATGGAAATAGGCACAGAAATAGATAATTTCTTCCAAATTGAGATAGCAATGGGTGAAATTTATATTTAAGGAGCTCAGTTAAAAGTGGAACATGATGTTTCAGAAAAACAAATGCTTTTAAAGAAGAAATACATAATTGTAATCTGTAATTCATAAAAAAAAATAGTGTGTATATACATGCCTGCTTAGTTTTGAATTCCTCTCACTCCTAGCAGAATGTAGGCTTCTGAAAGATAAAGAACCTGTCTGTTTTGTCCACCATTGTACTTATAGCATCTATCTTAATGCTGTGGCATAGTAGACACTGCATAAATATTTGCTATCTCAATATTTTAAAATATTAAAAATAATATATTTACAATGGTATATTTTTATTATATAACTATAAATGTGACATGAAAAGCAGCTTTGTGGGGGATTTATAGAATTTTGAAAATAAACAGTTGAAGTAATTTTCTATTGTCAGTAATTATGAATTCATTTTTTTAAAAATCTACTTAAGTTTTAAAAGTGCTACTCTAGGTATTTTTTTGTATATATAAGATATGTCTGTGTAAGTGTATTTAAATATACATGAGGCATTGTAATTCCAACAATAGCTTTATTCCTCATATATGCATATTTAAATTCCTGTGGAACAATGTATTTCAGATAATATATTTTTCATACAAAGGAACATGTACATTTTTAAAAAAAATCATGATTGCATTTTGTTGATGAGTTCATAAAAGCATGAAAATAATAATTGAAAAGAGATCAATTTCCTGTCCTAAAGTTTCTTGCTGTTTATAGTTCAAGATAAATTCCAATGAATTTTCTCTGACTATTGAAAGAAAATGTGTAAATAGCTTATTATTGCAGAATTATTTTTAACATATGTTATTAACATACCAATTCATGTGTTTGCACATGTGCATAAGTAAAAATAGACAGATAATCTTAGAACAGGATCAAAGTTTCCAGCACAAACACTCTCATATGCAACAGCTCTCAGTTCTCCACCTTTCAGTAAAGTAAATTCCTTGAAGCCTGAGAATAAGTATGCTTGATGTGCACCTCCCTACCCAACTTGTATGGTAGGAGTGTGTTCAAATATTGAATAATAAAGATGAGGCCATTATAACTCTATTTTACTAGAGGTAAAAAGAGTATCCTTAAAAAATATAGTAAAATAGAGTATATTTTTGTTTTTCCTTTTTGAGATTTTAGGGAAATTCTTTCTTTGTGTGTGTATGTGTCCTGACCTTAGTATAAAGAATATCTGTTTCTCTCCTTGGGTAATTGATACACTGTTGGCACTGTTATGTAACAAATTACCAAACAAACAATCAAGTTGGAAAGGAATTTAGTAATTTTGCAGAAACATCCTCAATATGTATTTCAACTACTTAAGTTTTATAAGCTGTTACCTTCCCTATGCTCTGATTTTACTACTTAATATTTTATCTTAAAGCGTTGTGTGAATCTATTTCAAATCATTTTTGTAATTAAGTATCATATTAAATAAATATATTTAACAGCTAAAGTATTCAAAGAAACATTTACATTTATAGGTATTATTAATAGTGTTCTCAGTTGTACTAATAGGGCAAGGAAACAAAACATTGACCAAAGAGAGTATTTTAGAGACCGACCATCAATGAAGGAACTTTATGAGGAATAGGTGAAGTCAAATAATACCACTGCCAAAATGTGGGATAAAGTTCCCTGAGTACATTAGTACTGAGTGCCTAAGTACTCAGGCTTTACTTGTCAGTTGATTTTTGCTCACTTAAAAGCTTAAGTTGGAAGGACAGAGGAACAGAGGCTCCAACCGGGGTCTGACTCTAAAACCAGAAGAGAGTCTACTACACCTTGCTGTCTCTCCTTTGATAATCGGAAGGCATCTGGTCAGGTTTAGAGTAAATGAGTTGCACGATTTATAAATCCGAGGACGTGGATCTTTATATATCAAATTTACCTTTGTGAGGTAATCCTAGATAGTCTCTTTGGAGTATACATGTGTCAACTTAATTATAATTATTTTTGTATCGACTATTAGATTAAATGAATGGAATAACTAAATAAACTGTGCACATTTCTAAGCCTTTGGGAAAATAATGTATTTTGAGTTAGCATCTCTTCCCATCATCAACGTCTTCAGTTGAAGAAAAAACATCTAAAGGAATAGAAGTGAGGCAAACTATATTTTCTAAGGGAAGAATTGAGATTGAAGAAAGCAGTAATATAAGAACTAATAAGAAAACACACAAAGTAGTTTCTACGTTTAATGGGGCTATTGATTGTGTAATCAATCACATTAATATACCTAAACCTGGTATTACTGGCTCCATTTATATTAGATTAAATAATTTTAAACCTGAGATCAAAGATTTTCCCCTCAAGTACATTTGCAGCTGTTTTGATGTTAATTATCCATGTCACTGAGATAATTACTGCCTTACTTGTTTATAGTGCAAGGTATGTTTTAACTTTTACCTGAAGAAAGCTTAAGTAGTCCTTTTATCAAGGGTCAGGGAAGTTTGCTAAGGGGCTTAATTATACTAGAAAAAATCACTAGAAGAATAAGTGAATTCACAGAGAGTTAAATATTATCAGATGAGGGCAATACTTTAAAGGGAAAACTGCAATTCAGTTGTTTTCTTTTTTTTCTTGCACTTACCTAAAGCAGCATTAGCCCAACTGATGATCCCCAGGTAGCTGGGCCTGAGATACAGTCCATTAAAAAAAATTCCATAGATCAAAAATACTTGGGAAGTCAGAGAAATGACATGAAAATTAGTAATACATAATAGGAATACAAGTAATATTTAATAGGAATCACAGGTTCAGAGAATGTCTGCCTTATGAAAACTGTTAAATTTTAGTTCTCTAACTTATTTGACCATTGAATTATTGTTGCTTTTGACCATTTTAGTAACAAGATTTAAGTAAACTTTTCTGTAAGGGGCCAGATAGTAAATATCGGTGGCTTTGTGGGCTTATATATAATATATGGTCTCTGGGGTAACTACTCAGCCTTTGTAGTACAAAAGTGGCCTTAGATCATACATGAACAAATTAGCCTGGCTGTGTTCCAATGCAACTTCGCCAGAAGAGCCAGTGGGCTGGATTTGGCCTGTGTGCAGTAGTTGGCCAACCCTGCTAAAGATATAGGGGTTCTTTCTGGAAATCTTTATTCTTGAGATCCTTCTTTATTTATAAAAACAAAACTCTCTAAATATTAAGATTCAGGGAGATAACTCATCCTCTTTTCTGACTATAATTTTTGACAAGTATGTAGCAGTAAAGAAGGACATGATGAAGAGAATCACTTTTTATAGAGAAATCAACTCTATCAACCCCTGGTATCCGTGGCTATCACACCAATATCAGGATCTGTGCCAGGTACTGTGTGGCTAAGGAAAATGAATCACGTACTCTCTCCCTGCCCTTGAACTTTACGCTCTACTGGGAGTGATGGTGATAATTTTGCAGAGGGCAGGAAATGGAACTAGTACACTCAAAAAATTAATAACGTGTGTGATATAAATGTCACATGAGAAGTAAAACATTTTCCAAGGAGATTAAAAGGAAAAAAATGGTTTGGTTATAGGTATAAGGCAGGCTCTGTATAAAAGATATTGTTTCAGACAAGCTTGAAAGACTGTAACTAGACTTCAACAGGCAGTGTTATGGAAGACAGGATAATGAGAAGGCATTGTTGCTAGATGGAAGGGCGTGAATAAGGGAAAGGTGGTGGCAGTGGGGAAAGCAAGTTACTTTTGCAGCAAATATTCAGGAGGCAGGAGCATATTACATAAGACTGAAAAATAAGTCTTCATCAACAAGATACTTAATCCAACAGAAATGCCAAACCCCTGAAGGATATAAGCATGGTAGAGACAAATTTGTTCTTTAAGGGGTACCTATTTGCCCCCAGGGAAATGTGTATGATGCATATGTGTATATTGCCTAATGATGCTGTTTAGACTGTCTGTTCCAAATTGTGACATAAAGCATACTTAACATGCTTTAAGTAGTTTTGAGGGTTTCAGGGACCAAAACACATTATCTGGATATTTCAGGATTGATTGCTGCTGCCTTTGCAGTCATTGTGCCCAAAGTTAAAGCAAGAAGGGAAAAGATGCACCAAATGTGGCAACTCTCTTTACTGGGGGGAAGTCAAACTTTCCAGAAGCACCAACCAGATTTTTCCACTTATATTTTGTGACCCAGAAATGGATCAGATGGCCACTCCTTGATCTACGGGATATGGGGAAAACAACTATTTGGCTTTTCTAACTTTCATGTAGGAAGTGAAGGGGTATCAGAGGATTTAGAGTAGCTTTAAAGATGTGCACAGAGACAGCTATTGGAATTCTTAAGTATTTTATAAGAATTTTCCAAAGATGATTTTAGCCAAACTATACCTTATAGTTATTTCCAAGAGTAATCAATATAATCTGATAAATTTATTGAGGGAGAAAGGGAAAACAGTCTTTTGAAACAAGAAGGTAAACAAAGATACATCAGAGCCAAGCAATAGAGCTGAAACCTGTTAGACTAGGATATGACAAAATATTCATAGCTTTTCCATTTGAAATTATATTAGCATCTTCTTAGTCTTAATAGTTATTTGTGGTTTATGAGTGGTGTATTATAATGTAGAATTGGTATAAAACTTCTGAGGATTTGCAGTCAGAAAATCTGAAATATAATCCCAAGTCCACCATCTACTAGCTATTTAGCTGTACTAAAGTCATTTAGCCACACAAGACATCAGCCTCCCTTTCATCATTTCTAAAATGAGGATGATAATAATTGCCTTTCACACCGTGTAGGTTTGTTGCAAAACCCAAATGAGGTGATAATTTTTTAATTGCTCCATCAACAGCAAAACACGCTAAGGCTTCTCTCTCTCGATCTGTCGCTCCCTTTTTTCCTCTCTCCCAGTCATATATTTTCATACATAAAAATCTCCCCCTTAAAATCTTGAGATTATAAATGCCATCATAGAGATATATTCAGTGCATCTCCAATAGCTTCTGTCACTCCGTTTGTTTTTTTCTGCTTAGACCAAATTGAATCATGCTATTAGGTGCTCCTTCTTTAATGATTACGTCTGTTTCTCACTTCAAATGCTTTTGTCTCTGACCCCAGCCCCTCTGAATGCCTGTCAGATATAATCAGCTATTATTCTGTTTGTTTGTACATTGAGGTTCATATATCAAGAATAGGGAAGCTGGTAGTGGAGGCACTTCTGTCCTGGAATATAATTAATGGCTGGCATGATTTTGCATCGTTAAGAATGAGGAGAGTTTCCTTCTTCAAGGTACTGAGGACTCGTGAACCTTTGAAATGTGTAAGGTCAATGATATTTCCTCTTCTCCGCAATTACTCCTGTCTTATATCTGTTTATCACATCAGTAAAATCCCACAGAATTTGTATTCACATATCAGATCAGAAATCCAAACCTAGCATTCATCACCACTAGTTGTATTAAAAGTTTTAAAAATTATTGAGTGTACTCTCTAGAAGACAATAAGAAATATATAAACATATTTATATATGATTTTAAATATAAGTGCTTTTAAAGTGATAGACTATGATTAATTTACAAAAAATTTGTGTAATATTTATGTGTAATATGTTTTTAATGATTTTCTATACACACATCCCTGTCTATAATTGTAAGTACCTTCACATATGTGTTAAGATTCTTTATAGTGAAAGTAAGAAAATGCAACTCAAATTAGCATAAACAAAGTAAGTTTATTGACTTATGAATCTGAAATTCTAGAATTCATCTTTAGGCTTCAGGAAAGGATTGATCCAAGAGCTTAGTGATTTTAAGCTTAAATTTCAAGGTTTGATTTTAAACTTAGTGATTTCTCAGCTTTGATTTCATTGGTGATAACTTCATTTTAAGACAGGCTTTCCTCATATCTCAGTCTAACCTATCTATTCTCCATGTTCTATATGCTTCCAAATTAATATCTGTAGCATTTCCCCCAAAGTCACTAATCCTTTCCGTTTAGCCCATTTTGTCACATGCCCACCTCTGAGCCAACCAATCACTGTGGCCAGTGCTTACTGCCTTAGCTTAGGTTATAAACTCCACGTCTGGAATAAGGTAACTGTCAGCATGCCCAGATCACAGAAATAGAAACTCTTGAAAACAGAAAGAAGGATGTCAGGATGCCAATAAACAAAGCGCACTCTACTTCCATGATAAGAGAGTCAATTTTAACTATGCATATAGGTATACTTAGTGTCTGGATTCTAACTCCTGATATAAAGAATAAAGACAGATATTCTCCCAGGAGGATAGGAAATAATTTTGTTATCGTGAACTATTAAGCTAAACGACGTAAAATTGCCACTTGGCAGGGTCAAAATGGTAAAAATCAGCGACTTCATATAGATTAACAAATATCAGCTTTAATGGAAAACTGGGCATAATTGCCTCAGCAATTCCGAAGATCGCAATCATTAGTCAGTACATATTACATAATATCTTCCAGTGTTTAACTAGCTTATTTATTAGTATATCTTTGCAGTAATGAATTTCATTAAGTTTCCTAGAGGTATATATTTTCTCAATTTATTTAAAAATTTCAGCAAGACTGGAACTTCTTAAGGTTAGCTCTTCATTGGATACTGTATTGGAATATTGGAAGCTCAAAAATGACCTATAGTATAGTTATCTTTAAATATATATCCAAGATACAAATGATTTGGCTGTGTTCATGAATTGGAGTGTGGATCCCTGATATTCTATTTTTTATATGCATGAAATAAACCGCTTTATTTCTGGGGAAACATTTACTCTCTTCATTGGTTTCCTGGGTTTGTATGTTTTTGATATCTATGCATGAGTCCTCTCTGGACACCTCTTGATGAGTCAGTCTTGACTTTGTCTTGGTTAACTGCTGAACCATTTGGATGGGGCCTTACTGAAAAGTTATCTATGTTCAGATCCTTGTCAGAAAGCAATAATATCTGATCTTTATTCACAAATACATATCAAAACTTGCTTTTACAAAGCATTCTTTAAGGACTTTTGCCTCTTCATTTTATAGGCATACTAAGTGCACGTTGGCAACAGCTCATGCCCTCAGGGAATTGGTGGGAATTGCCACCATTCTTGAAATACCTACATGTGGAGAAGTTCTTGAAGGAAAAAACTCCAAAATCACGTTAGTGTTTCTACCAAAGGGAAGTTAAAAATGTTAGTTACAACACAACTTAAATGACCTCATTGAAAAATATTTTTCTTTGCCCTCTGAGGCCTAAAATAAGTTTTGTTTTTTTGATCAGTGATTTTCTTGATTATTAAATACACATAACTAAAATTGTTACATCTTGTTTTTGCTAATTGCTAGAAAACTCAGAGCCAAATCTGTGGTCACTCTCTTAGAATGCCATGCGAGACCTTTGGTGTTCATTTAATTTTGCCCATCCTTCTTCACCCTCTTCCTAAATTTTTGGCCAAAATAACACTTTTCTTAATAACCAAAATGAGAATTAAATGTAGAACATAAAAAACAATAAAATTATATACCAAAAGAAAGAAAAATATGAATAAAATTTAAATAGAGACAATACCTATAGTCACACTCCACTAAAGTAACCACTGTTAACATCTCTGATGTCTCACTTATCATTTAATTTATCATTTACAAATTGGACCATGTCACTATAAGCTTCCTAAAATCCTCTTTGGAACAACATGGTATCTATCTGCACTTCTGTATTTATCGACATCTATACTTCGACATTCCATCTTTCCGCTCTATACTGCCTAAAGAAATCTTGTCCCTCCTTTGGTGGCTGTAAGAAATAAGGACAGGTGTGTTACAGCAGCAGGCTGTCACTACCACAACAAGCTCAATTCAAATCCTAAGCATGTCAAGGAAGTGAAGTCCCTCATTGTGCAATCTGAGAACCACTTCCTCAATGATACTTTTTGGGTACAGGAGGAGGCAAAGCAGGTATCACCAATAGTTCAGCCTGATTTACCTGATTTATTTAGATTTAGTGGAGGAGAATTGGTCAGAAGTAGAAAGAAGATGTCAGTGATATCCTAGAAGTTCTTAACATGCATACTTCAATTTCTACATTTATATGGGATGAAAAATCCCTCCTTTCTATATTTTCTTTTATGCTCTATCTAATTATCCACTAAGTATCTTCCTCATAGTGGTTGACAGCAATTTCTGAGGGATTCCTAAGGGCTGCTTACTTCCTAAAAGGGGGAAGTAGTGTGGTATTCTAGACTTTCTCTGAAGGTGCTGCACACCTCCCTAAGTGATAACTTTAATAATAGTTGCTTTACTTTGAACCAAGTGCTAAGCATTTTAAGCTTCTGTAATCCAAATTTTGCAAAAAATAATACACTGATTTTTATTATTTTAAATTAAAAGTCTATTTTTTTGGTGTGATTCTATTTTTTTTTACTAGTTTTTGAAAACCTTTTCTCTAAGGTACCATTAGTCTCCTTGTACATTTTATTCTGTATTTTCCCCATTATACTCTTCATATGCATATATACACACACATAAATGTAGACCTTATATGTACATACAAATGCACATGGAACTTTGCAACTGCGTATTTTTAAAGTTGATTTCCTTTGACTAATACTGCACTTGTTTTCACTTTAATATGAAATATACATGTATCTATCTATCTATCCATCCCTAGAGGATTTCTGGATAACTTGAAACACTGACACTTGAAAGATTTTCACAGTTATTAAAAATAACTCTTACTTAGTAAATGCAAGAAAACCTGTAAGGTCTTTATTTCTCATAGACATGCTATTTTAATTTTAAAGTGACTTCTAACACCCTGAAAAATAAAATTTATATTTTCTTAAGTGCTATGAAAGTTTTCTTCATATTAACATTTCAGTTTAACACCTAGTGGTCTCATTTTTTTTCTGAGCATATATTACAAATAATGTACTTCAAACCCAAGCCAGAAATTAGACTGTATTAAAGGAAAATGTATATAGTAATGACCCATATAATGAGTTTTTACATTGTAATTTCTCACTCTATGTGTACAAATTGAGTTACAGATTTAGTCATTTTCAGAACATAATTCAGTTTGTAAATGTTTGAATGTGCTTCTCTCTATAACGATTTGACAACTTCTGGCTTAAGTCCATAGTCACAGCAGTTCTTCTGATGACTTTTTGGAGCAGAACCTGACTCCTTATCTTCAGTGTGTGTACATCTTGCCTGAGGGCAACACTTAGGCTATAACGTGGCAGATCCAGAGATGTTTATGTTCTTGAACCTCAAGAACCAATGCCCATGTAGGTTTCACTACATGAAACCAGTTATGTGGAAGATAAATTAGAAAGGAGTGGTTCTTGATACAGTTAAACCTGAAAAGACAATAAGCAAGGGAAGGGTGGCTTAACACAAGGCTAACTCTAGGTACCGGCACAGAGGGTCCTTTGAGAATTTGTAAAAGATCCTTCTCTGAGAAGAAAACTTAATCTCCCTCACCCCAGTAATGATTACAAAAATTCAATCACTGTGCATAAAACAATTTAGAGAGGTGAACGCTTACTCCAGACTGATGTAGCCCATGCCAAGGTGTACAGCTTGATGAAGGAAAGAGCAGACTGGATTTCGGCCTTCCACTTGGGTAATCTTCTGGGGGCACTGATGGGCAGGATGCAGTGTGGGCAGCCTTAGGATAGTCTCTGTGTTTAGGTCCTCAATCTAATTCTGTATATCTGGACTAATTTTTTTTATTGATAGAGACATTTCAGATATATAAGACATATATGTGGGTAATCAGATAAAGTTGATCATTTAGATGATACAGATGAAAAATAACTATGCTTTCAAAGCAAAGTATTAAAATCATTCATTATTTTGGATTTTAATCTCATTTTGTATTTTTTAAAAGATCATGTGTATTTTGACTATCACTATATGCTCCTCTAATCATAAGGTTAAATATTTCAATTAAAATAAAGAAATCATGGTGATGGGAGGAAAGTGTATAACTCTAACCCTAAACAACTCACAGAATTTACATAAGTATTGCATGCATGTATATGTATATGTATACAGAAACACACATGCATACACTACACACACACACACACACACACACACACACACACACACACACACATATAAAATTAGGAAGGCCATGCACTTTTTATTTTATAATATAGTCCTTTTATTTAAGTTAAAATATTACAATTATTTTTCCCCATTCAAATACTAACTGCTTTCTTAGGGCAAGTTTGAATTGCTCTTTAAAAGATCTAATTAAGATATTCAACTCTTTTTATTTCTTTGAACCTGTCTTCTCTGTCATAGTTCAAGTTTTCATCATCTCTGATTGGAATTGTTTCCCATAAATATATTTCAGCTTTTAGGTAGTCCTTCATATATGACTAGTGTCATTTAGCAGGGAAGATGGACCTGAATGTTAATCTCATTCATTTTCAAATCTTTGCTCTAACATGTATGAGCTTTATGATCTCTAACCTCTGCTATACTCTCCAACTTATCTGTTGCAATTCCCTCTTTATTCCCTTATAAATTATCACCAGTTAAGCATGAATTGAAGAATTATAGGTTTACAGTCCCTTATTTACAATTTTAAAATGTAAAGACATTCTGAACAATTAATTTTTTTGTAGTTCATCAGGTGACAGAACAATCCTGACCTGTTGTGAGGCTCATATTGACTCTATGTACCCACTTAATGTAGATATTCATACTTCACTATAGAAATATTAATGTATTTGATTATGAGATACAACCCCAGACCCCAATGAAATGTTGCATAATCTTCTATATATGGATTAAACTACTTACTATAAAAAAAATCTGTATTTTGACACCCACCTGTTGGCAAGGTTTTCAGAGAAAGGATATGAATTTATAATTGCAGCAACACCTGGTATAGCCAAACCTCTGTGTACTTGTCCATTGTTGGAATTGTTCTACCACAACCATACCTCTCTGTACAATTGACCCTTGAACTATACAGTTTGAACTGTGTGGGCCCACTTATGCATGGATTTTTTTCAATAAATATATTGAAACACTCTTTGGAGATTTCTAAAAATTTGAAAAAAACTTGCAGATGAACCATATAACCTAGACATATTGAAAAAAATTAAGAAAAAGGTGAGTCATGAATGCATAAAATATATGTAGATACTGATCTGTCTTTACATAGGCATAAGGTGAGTGATATTTAATATAAAATTAATAGTGTGTTTGTTTTCTTACTGTTTTATAACTTTGGTTTCAAAGAATTACAGTACTATACAGTATAACTCTCTTATAATTGGAGAAAATGCGTATTAGCCTATCATCACAGATAAGAGTTTTTTTAAAAAAAGTAACAGTTTCCAATCCTGCATTGTGAATATGACCGTAATACTGTATGCCATAAAAATTTTTATAATGATTTATTCATTAGTGTAGAGGTGAGGCTGTTGTGAAGCAATCATATGGATTACACTAGGTTACCATAAAGCAATCATATTTCTGCTTCTTTGTTGTGCCTGCATAGATCATCAGACCTGTAAATAAATACGAATTTTGCTTTTCACATTGTCTTATTTTTTATGCCTAGTGTTAGTAATATGTATAATATCTACAGTGTTTTATATCTTATAAGACAATATTGATGTAAATTTTGACAGACAATTCTTGTAAACAGATGGTGTAAACTTACATTATTGATAAATACAGTATAGTACAGGAAATGTATTTTCTCTTCCTTTTGATTTTCTTAACATTTTCTTTTCTGTAGCTTACTTTATTGTAAGAATATAGTGTGGAATGCATGTGTTAATTGCCTGTGTTATTGGTAAGGCTTCCAGTCAACAGTAATCTATTAATAGTTAAGTTTTGGAGGAGTCAAAAGTTATACTCAGATTTTCAACTGCATGGGGGTCAGGGCCCCTAACCTCCACATTGTTCAAGAGTCAACTGTACTCCCTTCTCTCCCATCCTCTTACAAAAATCCCATATATCCCTCAAAATCCATCTTAGTCATTACTTCTTCCCTGACTCACCTCTCATCCTTGTTGATTATTGAAAGGCATCATTTCTATATCCTGTCTTTATTCTTGCCACCCAGTATTGTGCTTACCTATTTATGTGTGTCATTTCTACTAAATCCTAAAATATGTGAGAATTAGAACTGTGGCTTTTTTGTCTTTATATCATTAGTTCTTATCATTATCTTAATAAATAGCAGGGTCTTAAAATGTTTTGGATTAATGCTTATTAAAAAATATTTATGGGAAATAATCTTAGCAAGAATAGAAGTCTTATTTTCCCCCCAAATATTTAACCACATTGGCCTCTGAGACAGGGCTCTGTGGGGTCACTAACAGAGTTTTACGTCAGGGTATCCCAGAATAAATTTAAGACAAATAAATAAATTTAAAACATTCTTGTTGAATGCCTAACATATGTTTTGACTGCTTATTAACTGCTACCTAACTCACCCACATGGAAAGAGTGAATAACTATTATTCACATCCTTATGTATTTTTAGATAACTAGCATTTATTAGTCATAACAATAATATGAACAAGAGACTAAATTTTTAATACTCTCATTAAAATTGTTTAACAGAATACTTACTCTCACACCTCTGCCTTCTTTAATTTTGAGAATACTTAGTGTACTCAAAATTTTTGAAGAAAGAAGTCAATTGCATTTTTCTGTCACTTGAAGGAAAAAATGCTACTATCCTTAAGTATTTAAATGTAAATTATCAGTGGTATCAAAGTGCATCTCTTCTAGATTTGCTATATGATAGGAATTGCTCACTACCATATAAAGCAACTGAGAGAGAAGAATTTCTGCCCAGTTTGCCATTTGTTTCTCCTTCTGAGTTTTATACTTAAAAAGATATGCTAGGATCTTATGGAAGGCAAAATGGCATCTATGTATCTTTGCTGAAAAGGTAGATGCTTGGCTTTTATCCTACTGTTAACTATGATATTCAATTTATTTACTTCAGAAGGATGAAGAGATAAATTGACTGCAAATGTAAGATTGTGATTCTGAAGAGCCTCAGTTACCATCCAAACACTGCATTTGATTCTCTTATTTTAATATTCAACAACTTCAAAGTAAAACTGAGAGCTCTTGGCTTTTTATTCCTGCTGTGTGAAGCATTAGAAATATTGCATTCACTGCTTGTATTTTTTTCTGAACAACTATTAGTAAAACTTGAATACCAGTGATAGTTAACATTTTTGAAAGATATTTTTCTACCATCAAGGAGTTACCCCATTTAAGTGAAATATCATGACATTCTCATTTTTTAAGATTTATACTCTCTTTTCGATATTATGTGGCTATGTAAGCTGGTTAACAGGCTATGTAATCCCCAATTTGTGATATCATATCAAATATATAGCTTTGTTATGTGCATTAATTGAATCATTTGCCTGTGGCATGTTTTTGTGCAAATAGACTGTAACTATAAAATAAGGAGCAGTATATTTCTTTGGGAACACTTTTACATCTATATTTTGAGATTTAAATGATTAAGTTTTCAACTACTGTTTATCTTGACTTTGCTGTTGCCAAAAAGCAAACAACTTAAAAATTAGAGGTAAGGTTAATAGTATTTTAACTTTCAGAAATTTTAACTTGAACTTTCAGAAATTTTGTTTTAGCAGGCCTTTTAGTTTGTGTAGACTTGCCTTTAAATTGTGTAAAATTGTGTAAAGTTCCAGTAACTAAAACATTTTTGTCATTAAAATACTTTCTTTTTTGTCCTAAATGCCTGTGGATTGGCAGGTTTTAGTAAATATCTATAGCCTCTCCAGCATCCATTCAGCTCCTTTTCTCTTTCCCTCTCCCCTGCCCTGCCCAAATTGAACTCAGTTTTTCCAGCATGTACTTTGGGTGAGAATGCTCCCAATGTTTTGTGTGGGCTCTGAGTAGTTTAACCACTCAGAGTAATTCAATATGTGCCTAACATCCTCTTGGCCATAATTCAAGAATGAGAACATGAGGCCTTTCAGGTCAGTCAGAACCAACTGGACTCACTTCTGGGGCTTTGAATCTAGAATAGAATGTAAAAGTAGCTCAAGGAACTGTCAGAGTCCTTTTTGGATGTTAATACTACAGAAGCAGATCTGAAAAAAAAAGAGAAAGGTACTTTGCCTGGGTCACAACTTGAAACTACTTGATAAATAGTAATCTGATAACTTGTATCTGGAACCTTTAATTATGTGAAACTATAAGTGACTGTCCAAACCAATTTGAATTGTTTCTTTCTGTCACCTTCAATATAGATTTCTAACTATTACAGAGGGTATTGAGTTTTTATTGCCTAATAATGTTTTTCTTATCAGCAAGTATTCATAAAATGATTTTACTTTATAGCTGTACTTTGTAGCTTCTGACACTTAACTTGAGAATTAATATAAGTGTGTACCTGTTGATATGTTATACCGTGTCTTTAACCAGGATTTTAAGACTTTCATTGAGTACAGATAAATTAATTTTTTACATGAAAAGTATTGACTAAGTACTAGAATTGTTTTTAGTGTTTTTGAATTTATTTACATTTAGTTTCAATCAATTAAGAAATACCCTTGAGAGGCTGCTCCATTTTAATACTTTCAAATGATCATGAGTTTTTCTGCCATTTAAATTAGTATAAACTAACTAAATACACTGAAATATGTTTAAGCAATATTGCCTATTTTTTAAGCATCATGTTTTATATTTGTATCTATTATTTCTAGTCTGAGAGAATTAAGGTCAAAAACTAAAGTGAACCCTGTATTCCCATCAAGAGATAATAAAGCTCATATTAATTTGATGATAACAGACACATTTCCCTAAGTTTTATGCTTATTTAGTTTCTAAAATTTAATCATAACTTATCTTAAAATTCTGTCATTAACTTCACTTGAACTTTTCAAGAATTCTTCTTGAGAACCCATTGTGTATGTCTTAGTAGAAACTTATTGAAAGAGGCTGCTTTATAAAGATTAGTTCATGTTTTGTGTATGTTATATGACTTTTGAAGATTTGCTTAAGAAAAATAAAGGCTAAAGTGAAATCTTAAGAGGGGATATTATTTCTCTGCCCTTCAGACAATTTTCTGAAATGGATTTTCCAATAAGATGCTGGAAAGCATTTTCAATAGTGAAACTTTATATGCTAACCAAATTTAAGGGCTGTAATTTACTTTTAATTGTAGATCTGAAAGGTTAATTTTTTTTTCCTAATTAAATTCATATTTATTTTTTTATTTTTAATAGATTTTTATTGGAGCATAATTGCTTCACAATCCTGTGTTAGTTTCTGTGGGACAACAGAGCGAATTAGCCATATGCATACACATGTCCCCATATCCCCTCCCTCCCATCCTCCCTATCCTACCCCTCTAGGTCATCACAAAGCACAGAGTTGATCTCCCTGTGCTATGCTGCTGCTTCCCACCAGCCAACTGAAAACTTCCCACCAGCCAAATAAACTGAAAATTTCTCTTAATTCTTTAGACTTTTATCTCTAATAGTATTTTAGGTCTAGGAACTTAGTTATTATTTCTTACACATTTTTGCCCTAAATATTAGGGAAGCTGCTGACAGAAAAGAAGGTGATGATCTGATGAAAAGAACCTATGTCTTTTGAAATTTTAGACAAAATAAGGAAAGGATCAGAGTTGACAGAGAAAATGATCAGTGTCAAAAGTCCTTATTACAAGTCACAATGTTATTTTAAGCGGTATGAGTTTAGCTCTGTTTTATTAAATAATAACAATTTTAATACATAAAATATGTGCACTTTAACACAGTTCAAAATAATAAATTATTTTACTTTGTAGATCTTTACATAGTAGATCATTAAGACTCTGTCTTCATATAACCTCTGAATGGCTATCATATCCATCCTAGCTTAGTAGGATCCAGAATACCAAGTAACCTGTGACCAGGAGAGACACTGTAATACTTGTAATCCTGTGCCTTTATTAAAACTGCTCCTGTGAGAAAAGAGCCGAATATAAAGTAGCCATTTCAAATAGAACACATTTTATTTAAACGTCTATTTTAATATTTGTGTCATTTGCATATTTGAATTCATCTTTGGAAATGGTGGCTAATAATAGTCCCCAGTTATGATTTGTATCAGTATCATCAGGGATAAAAAAAAGCCAACCATGACCAATTTATGTAAAAGGTACAAAGATCATCTCTTATCCTAGACACTGCTATGGTTACATGTTCTGCAGTCTCCAGTCGGCTCCAGGCTCCATGCCTTTCTTCTTGTCCAGGGCTTCTCTGTTGATGCCAAAAGGAAACTCACATTTTGGGATGCCAAGTCCATACCTAGAGGTCAGAAGTGTTAATAAACTGTTGAATGAAATTTTGACCAATGAAGATCAAGAGTTGATAACTGTTCCTCCCTTAATTTCCCCGGAAAGAAGGTTCTGAAACATATTTCTGGCTCTGTGTGTGTTCTAAGGGGTTGATCCAGCAGGCATTCCTATTGATGTCCCACTCAGTAATGCACCTTTGATTGGCTCCCCTCCTTCTCTGCTTAGCTCTCCACCCTACACTCCATCTCTCAGAATCCTATTCCCCAAAATAAAACATTAGCCGTTCAGCATTTACCTCAGGTTCTAGGGCAGGGGGCTTTAAAGTTATCCATGTACAGTCTCTTCTTTTCATTATAACGATATAAAATGCGGTCAAATATATATACTTACGATACTCTGTTCAGTTGATGGGGAAACATTTTTTTATAAGAACAATTTTGAGCCTTAGTTAAAACTACTTTTTCTCACTGTGTAGTATTTTCTGTACTAAAGTTACCAGATTCTAAAATTCATATTCGGGAGAGGGGAAGGTCCCTAAAAAAAAAAAAGAAATGTTGAGAAAAAGGAATATATATTAATTCCTATTATTATAAATAAAATGCATGCTTATAATTTGAATAATATGAAATATAAGGCAGGAAAAATTTTCTATTTTAACCAAAGATAAAGTATATTTAATTTTATATTTTACTTTAAATATATTTTTAAAAAATGAAACTTATTGTTTGTGCCCATAGATATCCTGCCTTTTCCCACATTTCATGCATTAGCATTTTCTCCTTTTGTAGAATAGTATAGAAAAATGTGATTTTTAAAAAAATGGTAAAAAATCATATGATTATATGATTTTATCAGTTTATTTCATTAGTTCATTTTTGATGAATATTTAAGTTTATGTGCTTTTCTGGATATTTTCTTATAATTTTCTGGAAGTTAAGGTACTCTACCAAGGTCGAAGCATCTTTTATTTTGTATGCATGTGTATTTCTCACCTATTCTTTTTCAAAAATTATAGTTTCTCTTTGCATGCATTTAAGAATTGTTCAGCTACCAACAAGTATCCTATTGTTATCATCCACCTAACTTTTGTGATTCTACTTGTTCATGGATAATTTTAACATATGACACTCTCCCTTTATTTTCACCGTTTTTTCCTATCATTGACTTTATTGATTTCAATGTTCCTGAAGATCATACATTCATACACTGATCTTATCAATTCAAACAGTATTTATTTTCATTCTCTCCAATACTCAGTCCTACATAATGACCTTCAACTCTCAATTGTATGTTTATTTTAATACTGAAATCCAGCCTAGTCAATTTACCCATTTATACTTTTACACCCAGTAATCCTCATCATGTCTGTACTTCTGTCCTTACTCAGCTTTACCTATTAACCATCTCCTTTTGGGAAAAGCCACTTGAACATCAGAATTTCTTATACAAACTTCTTGCAGGAAACTGGACTTCACAAGGCCTATATTTGCATAATTGAAGGAAACTACTCAAAGCACTTTTTTTTCAGCATTAACAAACACTGGGGAAATCTGCTGCAAAGTGATTTTTCTGTTCCTTCTTAGACATAGATTCAGCTGACCACTTGTCCTACCAGATGAGACAAAAAATCAAAGTTGACCCTGTAGAGCAACCCATTTATGGCATCCTATTATGGTATTTTAATGCTTCTTCAGCTTTTGATGACCTATTCATTTAGTTTTTCCATGTTTGTTAGGTTCTATTGCCTCACAGCCTTTACAAATTAGCTCCTTTACCTCCTTAGAAGCTCTTTCTGGTGTCAGGTACTGATGTTTGTGCCAGACTGATTCTTGAGTCTGAATGGTGAGAAAAACATTCTGTTTCCCTCAGGACATTGAGCTTCAAATGAGGACACTGCCAGAATGAAACTGGGCAAGCTATTCACACCTCCTAGGAAATGAGAGGACTTTGCTTTTTTGGAGCCCAGAAAGTAGTACCTCTATGCCACAGTAATTGGTCTATAACTTCAAGGACCCTTGTTTTCTTTTGTCCTTTAGAGCAAAACATTGGGCATTTTGGTTGACAAATTGAGGCTAATAGCTTTTGCCTGTTTAAAAAAAGTACTACAGATACTGTTAAAGATTTGTAGGACTTAGCTGCTTTTTCTATTGACTACCATAGAAGGCTAGATTCTCTGCAGATTCACCACAATAACAATGATGATTTTTCATTAAATAAAGGAGAACCTGCATTTTCCTTTTCCATAATTCTATTTTGACAGCTAGTCAGAATATCTACTCTCTGTTATATTCTAGCAGCAGATTTACTACAATATGTATTTGATCTGTACCATGCCTCTTTGTACACAACCAATTCTTTTTCATTATCAACTTGACTTTTACCTTCTCTTTATGCATTCATTACCACTTTTCCCCTGAACTTTGGTACTGAATCTTTGCAGTGTACCAATAGATTATTAGACACATTAGAATAAATTTATGGATTAGAAGAGAAAGATTTTGCTGCATATTAGATTGACCCATGTAAAACTCGTAGTATTTGAATATTTTGACATTCAAAAATGACATTTAAGTATTGACCAAATAAGCAAACAAATAAATAACATATTCTATTGTAAAGCATCTTACTAGATTTTAGCTACTGAATTGAGGATAGATAAAGGGTTATTTTTCATTAAATAAAATAATAATATATAAGGAATTATTTATTTATCCACATATCTTAGTCACTTGGTTCTATTTTGGCTCACAATCCTATAGCTACTTCATTTGTCCATCATATCTTTTTTGATTATCTTTTCATTAAGTCACTGGCCCTGACCAATAGAATCCTTTAGATTGCAACTTCTGCTAATTATATTTAAATAGGGCAGAGGTTAGGGTACTATATCTGGCTTTGGATACTTTCTATGTTGAATGGATACTGTTACCTGTAAGAATCTTTTCTGAGAATCTGAGTGCATTTGGGAATATGAATTGGATATGGGATCTAGTAAAAGTTAGGCTACTCTGCATACACTTGAGCTTAAAGGGAGAATGGAGTTGCTGGATTTAGACCATTTAGTCTACTACATGATCACTTTTTTAATTCCCACAACTCTTTAAGAATGTGATAAAACTCAAAAAATATAATTGGATTGCTTTTGAAAACTAGAAAAAGGGCTGATATTCCTTGTATGGTGACATGGCAGATGGAAGATTAAGTCACAGAAGCAGAGTAGGCTCAGTATTATATGCCCCTAGAAACAAGTAGATCATGGGGCTTTGCACAGACAATAGAATTGGGTTTTCCAGCTCTCCGGGGAGTAGGAACCCCCTAACTGATACCTGAGTTACACAACCCATTAAGTAGCCTCAGGGATGTTGCCAATATCAGACTAACAAAGAATTTTTGGGTGATCCAGCTGCAATACACAGTCAAAATACACAGTCTATCAAATAGTTATGCACCAAAATACCCTCCATTTTTATGCTCATCGTTCTAAGGCTGAATGCTTTCAACTATTGCTATATATGTGAAAAGTAAATATTTAATGAAGTAACAGGAGATTTTTTATTCCAGACTGCATAGATTCTTTCAGTGTTGAAGGTCTTTTCTTCTAAGAGTATCTCTTAAGATCTTTTTTTCTAAGAGTATCTTTTACTCTAAGTAAAATAATGGCTTAGAGGCAGGTACTTTCAAATTAATTCCAAAAATCAAGGCATTTCTGGAATCCATTTCAAAATAAATCTGTATTTTATATGTTTATAGTTAACAATAAGAGAAAAATAACAATTCAAGTATAAACTTCCTCACTTGTAGGAATAGATATATGAATTTCTACATAAAATTAATTTTTCAAAGCTTTTCAGTTGAGCACTCCAAAATAAGTGATATTGATACAACTTAACATTAAGTATTCCATCTTTGGCAATATTCTAGTACTTTCAAATTTAATCTTTCTCATTAGTGCATTTAAAATTTGAATTTCTAACCATTTAGTTTTCTACTGTATCAGTTATGGTACATGATAAATTATTATTATAACACAGACTCAAGATTATAAGGGTGTTAGTAATATCAAAGTTTACTTCTTTCATTTATTTATTTATTTAATTTATTTAGGCTGCACCACGTGACATGTGGGATCTTAGTTCTCTGACCAGGAATCAAACCCATGCCCCTGCATTGAAATCACAGAGTCTTAACCACTGGACCACCAGGGAAGTCCCTACTTCTTTCCTTTACAATGGCCCAGTGGTCAGTAGTATAGGGCAGATGGGATAAGCTCTAATTCATGAGGTTATTAAGAGATCCAGATCACTTTCACCCTGTGACTCTTCCATCTCCTAGATTTGTGGCATTCGTATTGAGTGCAGTGAGTGAGCTCATAAGCCCATGGAAAGGAGAAGGAATACTCCTAAGCATGAATTTGAAGGAGGTGACCTAGAAGTTACTTCAACATTACTTCCTTTCACATCACATTGGCCTGACTTAGTTATATTGTTTTACCTGGCTGCAAGGGGGCTGGAACATACAGACCCTAGCTGGGTAGCTGTGTGTTCTGCTGAAATTTGAGATGTTTTCTTACTATATGGGGGGAGAGAATGTAAATGAGGGACAGCTAGTGGCCTTTGCCACCCTAATCATTCTTTCTTACTTGTTGGAAGTATTAATATATTAGCTTGGGGATTTGGGACCTTCTTCCATGTCTTTCAGTTATTTTGCATAAGAAAGGAAAATATAAGCCTTCATTTTTTTTTAGCATAGAACTCACATGTAAAATGTGGGGCCTTAAAACTAAACGTGCATCACAAGCAAGAGGAGCCTAAGGAGACATGATGACTAAATGTAGTAGAGTGTCCCAAATATAATCCAGGAAAAGAAGAGTGACAAGAGTAGGAAAGAATAGAGGAAGAATAGAAAATACGCATAAAGTATGGACTAATAATAGTGTACAGTATTGGTTCATTAATTGTGACAATGTGCAATCCTAAATGACTAAGATGTCAATAATAGATAGGGCTTCCCTGGTGGCACAGTGGTTGAGAGTCCGCCTGCCGCTGCAGGGGACACGTGTTCATGCCCCGGAGCAGCTGGGCCCGTGAGCCATGGCCGCTGAGCCTGTGTGTCCGGAGCCTGTGCTCCGCAACGGGACAGGCCACAAAAGTGAGAGGCCCGCGAGCGCCCCCAACAACAACAACAAAAAAAGGTAAACAGAGTATGTGGTAACACAGTAAATCTCTGTACTATCTTTGCATTATTCTATAAATCTAAAAAAGTTCTAAAATAAAGTTTATTAATAAAAATAATTGTGTATTATTGTATACTAAATCACTATTTACATACTTTATCAAATGCAGGACATAAGCACAGGTAACAGTGAAACAGCATTTTGAAAAAGAACTAGTTTTAGATAATATTCCTGGACTCCAAATTGTGTTAAGTATAAAATAGCAAAGGATAAAATGAAGTGAAGATTTCATACAATGATGAAGTACCATTTGATTGTTAGCCTGAGTTTCCCCTTCAAATCAGTTTGCTTCATTCACCTGTGCTGTATTGAGGACAGGAGTTTATTTTGCTCATTCGTGTTAATAAGAAAATGTGTCTTTATCTAAAAGTTGTGTGGTTAAAATATACTTCCTCCATTAAACTAGATGTAAATTATCTAATTTGTTATAAGAAGACTTGCAGTTTGCTTTAATAGCTATTAATTCATCTGTACCACCTTCCTAAGATGACTATAGAGTCACATATATATGAAGAAAAAAATTGCCAAAGTGCTCAATTACTTTCTTATTGTAGTGGATCAAGTGAACTTTCAAATGTTGCATATTAGGAGCAAGAGATTTTTATTTCATGAAATCATTTTAGAAATGAAGAGACTATGTTTTACATTAATTTTATTACCCCATTTAGGATAAAAAAATTGAATCCATTTAAATTTAAATTAGATTTATATTTAAATCTAATCACCATAAGAAAAGCAAACTAAATTTTGTTAGATCAAAATGATATGGAGTGTGTTACCTTAAATAAATAAGGAAAGAATCCAGGACCTGCAACAGCACTCTCATAATTAGAGAAGGGAATTTCTGACAGTAACTTGTATATTCTCTACATGACGTTTGTTTTCTTTTTCAAGTTATTCTTTCTCATTTCTTGGAGCAGTAATGGCATGTATTTTCTTCAAATGAGTGACATCAAATCCTTACTGAACTCTTTTTAGTTAAGGATTACATTTTGGTTAAGCTGTTTTTGCTTTTAAGACACAGAAGCTCTTTAAAGTTATCTTATTTAATTGAGGGTATATTGATAGATATAAATATATTCTAGACCTCACACAGAGCAATTAACTTGACCATTCAAAGTTTAGAACCATAGATAAATCTAATTGTCATGGAATTAGAACTGTTTGCAAGCAAGCCTTGAAGACCTTAGAATCAAGTTATGTGGGACTTAGTTCTAGCAAACATGCAATAAGGCAACTAGCTCTTTATACTAGCTCAGTCTCACAAATGCCATTCAGCTATCATTTATTAAATGTTCACAATGTGCCAGACTCTGTTCTAATATACACTAAGTATCTAATTAAAACTTCACAAACCCCTATAAGTTAAGTTCCCATATTATTATTGTGATTTCTGTGCCACTGTAAATTGTATTAACTTGCCCGAGGCAACTAAGTATGCAAGAAGGTAGAGTCAGGACAGGAAACCATAAAGTCCTTATTCTCTACACTCTGCTGGTCCCTTAAGGGATTAAGAAGTTTTGGCAAATATCTTGTAATGTTATGCAGGCACTGGAAATGTTATTTAGAATATTTAATGATAGAAAATGTATGCTATAATGTTAATGAAGAAGTACAGTTAATATGTTGAATAAAATATGTACATCTGTATGCATAGATTAAATGTGTGAAAGAACTGCATTAAATGTTTACAGTACCTATGTCTTGATAATTGACGTGAAAGTGCTTATTTTTTTCCCTGCTTATTTGATTTTGGTTGAATTTTCCTTCTTTATATTAAGTATGTAATTTTGTAAAATTGGGAAAAACATAATTATAAAACACACAATCTGCTTTTTTATTTAAAAAATTTTATTGAAATACAGTTGATGTACAATATTATATAAGTTACAGGTGTACAATACAGTGATTCAAAATTTAAGATTATACTCCATTTATAGTTATTATAAAATATTGGCTATATTCCCTGTGTTGTACAATATTTCCTTGTAGCTTATTTTATACATAATAGTTTGTACCTACTAATCCCCTCCCACTCTATTGCCCTTTCCCCCTTCCCTCGCCTCTTGGTAACCACTAGTTTGTTCTCTATTTCTGTGAATCTGTTTCTTTTCTGTTACATTACAAAAAATATAGTTTGTTGTATTTTTTAGATTCCACATATAAGTGATATCATACAGTATTCATCTTTCTCCATCTGACTTATTTCACTTAGCATAATATCCTTCAGGTCCATCCCTTTGTTTTTTATTTTTATGGATATATCTTTAGAATATTTTATGGATACACGCACACACACACACACACACACACGTATACGAAAATAATTATTTCTCCTGAATGTCTATACTACTGTATGAATTAGAGATGGAAAGAACTTTAAGAATTCTCTACTTTAAAGCAATAGCATTAACCTGGAAAGCTGAAGGAAAAGGAAGACATGTATTTATTAGATAGTGAAAAATGGTTTAGGATTTTCACTAACCTCATAACCTTTCACTGTTTGAGGTAGAGTCGGATTATTTTTGTAGTAGAATTGAGGGGAAATGAGCAACTTTCTATCCATTCCATTGAGATATTTTTGTTGTCAATATTGATTTTCTTTTTTATTTTAAAGTTACCTGATATGTCTGAAAATATATCTCTAGATTTGTAAGCAATGGAGTTGAAAAAATAATGTGCAATGTTTCCAGTCATAATCACTTATCATGCTTCAATCATGTTTGTTTTAGAATTAAGTAGGAGTCAGTTCAAAGTAACAATATATGTTTTATTGTGTGAAATTGGACCCTGTGAAGAAGTTATAAATGCAAGCTATTAATAAGCAAATGTTTAAATATGTAAGAAATTTGCAAAGCAAATTTTCTGGAGATAAAAGTACTTCTGCAAACTACAGATTCTCTGATAAACTCTATGAAGTAGCATGAATCTTAGTCCATTAGCACTGGTATTCAATGCATAACACATTCATTTCTTAAAACAAATTATTTAAATCTGAGTGAAGCTAACTATCATTCTTGGCTCATGGAAAATTCAGTCTCACTCCACACAATTTTGAATGAGGGCTCTGGAGTATTAAGTATGCAACAAAACGTCAGCTGTCACTGGTCTTTGTTTATTGATTCACACACCGAAAATCATAGTCTGTTCATGTCAAGGATTCTGCTTCTGTGAGGCACTTGAATATGGAAATCATCATCATAAAAGGGACCTCTGTCTATCTTCTAAAATTCATTCTTTCCTCTTCTCTAATAATGTAATTATAGCTGGGGACATTGCAAAATTTCCAGGCATTCTTTGAATATATGTATGACTATATGACTAAGCTCTCTTCAATGGAATGCGAAAGGAAATAATAATTTAGTTCTGTACCTATGGACTGATGATGATTTCTCATTACCAACGTTTAACTGGTATTTCAGGAGGAAACTTAGGCAATTAAAAATGCTTTACATTTATCGATATATTAATTTGAAAAATATTGAAAATTTAAATTTACCTATAGTTTATAAAGTTTAATTCCCAGTTTCTTTTGTTTAAAAAAATTATGTACAGCAGTAAAGAATATTTTTAGAAGAAAAAAGTCATACCTGATGGCAACATCTTAATACTATCCTCAGTATAGCAAAATGTCCTTCTAACCCATGTCCCTGTTGAACAAATTGAATAGGAAAAGTGTAATCAGAAAGCAAATTTCTTTTTTCACGTCACTGTGAAACATTAACTTTTCTCTGTACCTCGGGATATTTGTGGTATAAATCCATAGTTTATCTGGCCTTACACAAATATTGTAAAAATTTCTCATGTATGATCTAATAAGTATCCTGATAAGCCTATTACCAATGTTTCAGTCTCTTTTCCAACCATGCCTCTCTCTGTCATCTAATCAACCATGAGCAGACTGAAGTTTGACACTCATACTCCTAGAGAACCCAACATTGATAATTAGGCCTGTATTTAATCAACAATCAAGGTAATCTCCAGGCTTTCAAATTCAAACAAGCAGCAAGTATTTTAATGCTAATGGACTGCAGCCTATAAAAGAGAATCCTTTCTGATGCACTACTGAGGGGTGGCCATGGAATATATCTAATAAGAGATACCTTTCTAGGAAGCAAACCTGAGCAGTGAAATTGACTCAAAATCCATTGCAGAAGGCAGAGGGTAGGTGCTTTCTATGTTTAAAAGCAATCAGTCTGTTTTATGGACTAGAGATTACTCTATGTGCTTTTAACTTCTGTTCTTTACTACATGCATGTACTAACATTTTCCATTTCCCCCCATCATCTCTTATTGAATTTGTTGGGGTAAATTAAATTGATCAGTTAACCACAATGAGCTAAATCCATACTTGACCAAAAGGAATTCACAAAGAAATCCTAGTCTTGGAGTTAGATTTAATAATAGGATAAGACTCTGGAATGTTCTCTTTTTCTGGAGGGAATTAGTATTTTTTTTTGTACCTTGGACAATTGCATTATAGTTGAGAAGGCTTTAAAAAAATTTGTATGTGGAATATATGTTCATGTTTGTCTTACTTCTCTTTATCATATAGTTTAATTATGTCTGTAGTTTCCCTGTAGTTTAATTTTTTGTCTGACAACAAAAACCTTTACTCTGTTTTTTGTGTGGACATACTAATCAGGGCTGATTTGTGGCATTTACTGATATGCAGGTGGTGAAATTGTCCCACCATGGCTGATTCCAAGTTAATAAGGTTTTAATAACAAGTGTGCAAATTTCCTGAAAACTTACCAATCAGTTCTTAAAAATCAGCATTCACCTAGGGTTCCTAGGATTTCTTCTTTTTATATCCTTTAGAGAATGTCCATTCAACAAAAATCATTCTTTCATGGGTTGATTGTATTTCAGTGAAAAAAAATGACAAACTGCTTCATGTTATCCAATATTAAATTTCCTGTTACATATGCAGATAAGCATACAACAAAAGGAGATCCCTATTCTATTTAGTAGATCCATAATAGATAAAATATTACTAGACCTTCTGCCCATTTTTGGACTGGGTTGTTTGTTTTTCTGATATTGAGCTTCATGAGCTGCTTGTAAATTTTGGAGATTAATCCTTTCTCAGTTGCTTCATTTGAAAATATTTTCTCCCATTCTGAGGGTCGTCTTTTTGTCTTGTTTATGTTTCCTTTGCTTGCAAAAGCTTTTAAGTTTCATTAGGTCCCATCTGAGTATTTTTGTTTTTATTTCCATTTTTCTAGGAGGTGGATCAAAAAGGATTTTGCTGTGATTTATGTCATAGAGTGTTTTGCATATGCTTTCCTCTAAGAGTTTTATAGTATCTGGCCTTACATCTAGGTCTTTAATCCATTTTGAGTTTATTTTTGTGTATGGTGTTAGGGAGTGTTCTAATTTCATTCTTTTATGTGTAGCAGTCCAATTTTCACAGCACCACTTATTGAAGAAGCTATCTTTTCTCCAATGTATGGTCCTGCTTCCTTTATCAAAGATAAGGTGACCATATGTGCGTGGGTTTATCTCTGGGCTTTCTATCCTGTTCCACTGATCTATATTTCTGTTTTGTGTCAGTACCATACTGTCTTGATTACTGTAGCTTTCTAGTATAGTCTGAAGTCCAGGAGCCTGATTGCTCCAGCTCCTTTTTTCTTTCTCAAGATTGCTTTGGCTATTTGGGGTCATTTGTGTTTCCATACAAATTGTGAAATTTTTTGTTCTAGTTCTGTGAAATATGCCAGTGGTAGTTTGATAGGGATTGCATTGAATCTATAGATTGCTTTGGGTAGTAGAGTCATTTTCACAATGTTGATTCTTCCAATCCAAGAACATGGTATATCTCTCCATCTGTTTGTATCATCTTTAGTTTCTTTCATCAGTGTTTTATAGTTTTATGAGTACAAGTCTTTTGCCTCCTCAGGTAGGTTTATTCCTAGGTATTTTATTCTTTTTGTTGCAATGGTAAATGGGAGTGTTTCCTCAATTTCACTTTCAGGTTTTTCATCATTAGTGTATAGGGATACAAGAGATTTCTGTGCATTAAATTTGTATCCTGCTAGTCTACCAAATTCGTTTATTATCTCTAGTAGTTTTCTGGTAGCATCTTTAGGATTCTCTGTGTATAGTATCATGTCATCTGCAAACAGTGACAGCTTTACTTCTTCTTTTCTGATTTGTATTCCTTTTATTTCTTTTTCTTCTCTGATTGCTGTAGCTAAAACTTCCAAAACTATGTTGAGTAACAGTGGTGAGAGTGGGCAACCTTCTCTAGTTCCTGATCTTAGTGGAAATGGTTTCAGTTTCTCATCATTGAGAATGATATTGGCTGTGGGTTTGTCATATATGGCCTTTATTTTATTGAAGTAAGTTCCCTCTGTGCTTACTTTCTGGAGGGTTTTTATCATAAATGGGTGTTGAATTTTGTCAAAAGCTTTTTCTGCATCTATTGAGATGATCATATGGTTTTTCTCCTTCAATTTGTTAATATGGTTTATCACATTGATTGACTTGCGAATATTGAAGAATCCTTGCAATCCTGGGATAAGCCCCAATTGATCATGGTGTATGACCCTTTTAATGTGGTGTTCGATTCTGTTTGCTAGTATTTTTTGAGGATTTTTGTGTCTGTGTTCATCAGTGACATTGGCCTGTAGTTTTATTTGTGACCTCTTTGTCTGGTTTTGGTATCAGGGTGATGGTGGCCTCATAGAATGAGTTTGGGAGTGTTCCTCCCTCTGCTATGTTTTGGAAGAGTTTGAGAAGGATAGGTGTTAGCCCTCATCCAAATGTTTGATAGAATTCGCCTGTGAAGCCTTCTGGTCCTGGGCTTTTGTTTGTTGGCAGATTTTTAATCACAGTTTCAATTTCAGTGCTTGTGATTAGTCTGTTTATATTTTCTATTTCTTCCTGGTTCAATCTCGGAAGGTTGTGCTTTTCTAAGAACTGGTCCCTTTCTTCCAGGCTGTCTATTTTATTGGCATAGAGTTGCTTGTAGTAATCTCTCATGGTCCTTTGTATTTCTGCAGTGTCAGTTTTTACTTCTCCTTTTTCATTTCTAATTCTATTGATTTGAGTCTTCTCCCTTTTTTTCTTGATGAGTCTGGCTTGGTTTATCAATTTTGTTTATCTTCTAAAAGAACCAGCTTTTAGTTTTATTGATCTTTGCTAATGTTTCCTTCATTTCTTTTTCATTTATTTCTTCTCTGATCTTTCTGATTTCTCTCCTTCTGCTAACTTTGGGGTATTTTGTTCTTCTCTCTAATTGCTTTAGGTGTAAGGTTAGGTTGTTTATTTGAGATGTTTCTTGTTTCTTAAGGTAGGATTGTATTGCTATAAACTTCCTTCTTAGAACTGCTTTTGCTGCATCCCATAGGTTTTGGGTCATTGTGTTTTCATTGTCATTTGTTTCTAGGTATTTTTTTATTCCTCTTTGATTTCTTCATTGATCTCTTGGTTATTTAGTAGTGTATTGTTTAGCCTCCATGTGTTTGTATTTCTTACAGGTTTATTCCTTAACTGATATCTAGTCTTATAGCATTGTGGTCAGAAAAGATATGTGATATGATTTCAGTTTTCTTAAATTTGCCAACAAACACATGCAAGGATGCTCAACATCACTAATCATTAGAGAAATGCACATCAAAACTACAATGAGGTATCACCTCACACCCGTCAGAATGGCCATCATCAAAAGTTCTGCAAACAATAAATATTGGAGAGGGTATGGAGAAGAGGGAACTCTCTTGAACTGTTTTTGGGAATGTAATTTGATACAGCCACTATGGAGAACAGTGTGGAGTTTCCTTAAAAAACTAAAAATAAAACTACCATATGATCCAGCAATCCCACTACTGGTCATACACCCTGAGAAAACCATAATTCAAAAAGAGTCATGTACCACAATGTTCATTGCAACTCTATGTACAATAACCAGGAAATGGAAGCAACCTAAGTGTCCATTGACAGATGAATGGGTAAAGAGGATTGTGGCCCATATATACAATGGAATATTACTCAGCCATAAAAAGAAACAAAATTGAGTTATTTATAGTGAGGTGGATGGACCTACAGACTGTCATGCAGAGTGAAGTAAGTCAGAAAGAGAAAAAGAAATACCATATGTTAACATATATATATGGAATCTAAAAAAATAAAAATAAATAAATAATGATTCTGAAGAACCTAGGGGCAGGTCAGGAATGAAGATATAGACACAGAAAATGGACTTGAGGACACGGGGAGGGGGAAGGGTAAGCTGGGACGAAGTGAGAGAGTGGCATGGACATATACACACTACCAAATGTAAAATAGATAGCTAGTGGGAAGCAGCCACATAGCACAGGGAGATCAGCTTGGTGCTTTGAGACCACCTAGAGGGGTGGGATAGGGAAGGTGGGAGGGAAACGCAAGAGGGAAGAGATGTGGGGATATATGTATATGTGTAGCTGATTCACTTTGTTATAAAGCAGAAACTAACACACCATTGTAAAGCAAAGCAATTATACCCCAATAAAGATGCTAAAAAAAAAAAATTAGTAGGCAATGGGCGTTTTGTTGTGAGCTTCGGAAAATAAAAATGCCTCCTGCCTAAAACTTGAATTAAGTTTTCCCAGACAGCCAGATGGCCTGAAAACAATCTATTTTCCTTTTTAATGGAAATTAGCAGATTAATACTGATACTACATAGTAAATACTCATAATAAGGCATTTAAAAATATTCTCCAACAAAAGCAAATGTGCACTTTATACTTATGATGCAAAACATCTTAATTTTTTGATCAGGTAGCATTTATTTTTTAATTTTGTGTTATTTTTATACAATTTTAAAGGTTACTTTCCATATACAGTTATTATAAAATATTGGCTATATTCTCTGTGTTGTACAATATATCTTTGAGCCTATCTACACCCAGTAGATTGTACCTCCTACTTCTTCACCCGTATTCTGCCCCCTCCCTCCTCCCCACTGGTAACCACTAGTTTGTTTTCTATATCTGTGAGTCTACTTCCTTTATCTTATATTCACTAGTTTGCTGTATTTTTTAGATTCCACATATCAGTGGTATCTTACTGTATTTTTCTTTCTCTGGCTTATTGCACTTAGCATAATGCCCTCCAAGTCCATCCATGTTGCTGCAAATGGCAAAATTTCATTCATTTTTATGGCAGAGTAGTATTCCATTGTATTTATATACCATGTCTCCTTTATCCATTCATCTGTTGGTGGACCATTAGGTTATTTCCATGTCTTGGCGATTGTAAATAATGCTGCTATGAACACTAGGGTGCAGGTATTGATATCTTTACGAATTAGTGTTTTTGTTTTTTTCCCATATATACATGCGAGTGGAATTGCTGGGACATATGATAGTTATATTTTTAGTTTATTGAGAAACCGCCATGCTATTTTCCACAGTGGTTGCATAGGTTTACATTCCCATCAACACAAGTGTTCCCTTTTCTCAAGATCCTTGCCAGTATTTGTTATCTGTGTTCTTTTTGATAATATCCATTCTGATAGGTGAGAGGTGATATCTCCTTGTGATTTTGATTTGCATTTCCCTGAAATTAGTGATGGTGAGTATCTTTTCATGTGCCTGTTGGCCATCTGCATTTTCTCTTTGGAAAAATGTCTATTCAGTTCTTCTGCCCATCTTTAATCCGGTTGTTTGTTTTGCAAATATCTTATTTTTATTAGTATTTACTATAGTAGAAAATAAATTCTTGGCTTGTATAAAAAGTCTAGAAATACCTAAAATAACTGAACAAAACTGAAATGCAAAGTCAAGGGCTAAGATATTTGTGGTCGAGACAGGTAATTTTAAGTGAATATCCAAGGAAATATTTTTTTAATTAAAAAATTAAAAACCCTGAATTTCAACATGAAGAAAAAAATATTGAAAACAACAGTTGTTGAATTGATAATGCAAACTATTAAGAAAAATTAGAAAAATATATATGTTTAATTATGCTTTTAAAGTGATTTATAAACATGACATCATTAAATGCCATGCTCTACAAAATTATGTTAAAGTATAACATAGAGAAGATAAAACTAACATTATATGATTGTAAAAGCAATTGAGTAAGAAACTTCATATTCATAAATTGAATATGTAAAAATAAATAGATGTATACCATTTTATGGTATATTTCATACTAAAAATGTAAACATTATTTAATATTAATAAATCTAACTATATAAATTACTACATAAATTGCTCTAAGAAAAAGGTAGATCTACTCCAAGGATGGTGAAAATACGTTTAGTAAAGTAAAATAGTTCTGTATGTCCTAGTAAGTGGAATAAAGTGTGAAAAGTAATAGAAAAACTATAAAAAAATATATATACACTTCACTGTTACAGTATATTGTGTTGTTTTAACAAAAGAAACTCTAGGAATCAACTTTATCTTTTTAAACAAGAGCTAAAGTTTAATATCCAGAATTTTAAAAATTTCTAAGGAAGGGATAAATATACCAATTCACAATCCCTTTATTTTATATCAATTCTGATGGCAAAGACTGAGAATTTGCTGTAGCCTGTTGGCCATTTTTGTGTGGCTGTGGAGGAGGTATATTCATTAAATATCACTCATATGTTTTAGTGGATGAAAGGAGTGACATGTAAGCATGATTTTAATCCCAATATTTGAGTCATAAATTAAAAACTTAAGAAAACAAATTGAACAGAGGTGATGATTAGCAAAACTTTCAAAACTCTCAGACTGAAGAGACTTTCAGTTCCTAGGAAAAAGATACATAATACACCAAGGGAAAGGAGGTAGTTTCTTTTTTTATGAGTTGCCATGAATTATGCTTTTTTGTCCCAGCTCCCTTATTCCAGATTATGATTTCTTTCTGCTTTTACAGAAGGGAAGATCCTTTAAAATTGTAGTTCCAAGAGTATGGTAATAATTGAATAAAAAACACAAGGTAGGAGTCATGTCTTTGAATAAACACTTATCACTCAATGTTTAAACATTCTTAAAATACGTATTTAACATCTAAAGAAACTTCCATTTAATTGTATTAACTTTTTTGAAAAATATAGAAACGTTGTTCAGGGTCTCTAAAACCCATGGCTAAGAAGGGACCGAAGTCATTTTGCATGCAACTTTCTCATTTGAAAATATATGTTGAATAAGAGTGTAAAGTAGATCATATTTAGATAATAGCTGTTTATGAAACACAGTGTCTATTTATCATTGTATTTTCTATCTAAATGCTCTTAAATATTCATTAGGCATATAGTAAATTAATTTAGGGGAAATTGTGTTGAATCTGTGTTCTTTGCCTGTCATTAAGGACAGCACACTTTGCTCAAGGGGTTGTAATATGAGGAATGTGAATTTTACCTGGCAAGTCATTTCAGAATAGTTGAGGAAAATGATAAATTGTCTTTGCTATTTGGTTTACATCTCACTTAGGATTTGCTCCTAAGGGGTTTCTGTATATCTACTGTTATGAGTAACTGAAGAAAGTTGATAATGAGAAAGATAATAATAATCATCTGTTTCTTTCAGCACTTAAAGCTTATTTGCCTTGTTCTTCTCTTGCTTCCCACTTTATCAGCTGGAAAAGCAACTTTCCTCATGAACAAGTTTTTCACAGTAAGCAAACAAATATTATGGATATTGCAGACATAGTTCTGTTAAGCTGCATGCATGTTACCAGGGGATATAAGTAGGAAGTATTCTAATTTTTATGTGTTGTAATGAGGATATATCATTCAAAAGTTGATGCCTGCTGTGATTGAAATATATTGTAATCACATGATGATACCATAATAATTCACCAAGTGAATGTATGTACAGGCATACTGTACAATTAAAATTCTTCATTGTTTCCCTATGACACTACCTGTTCAGTTCAGAATTTTTTTTAATTGTATGTTAGTAGCAGCTGCTTATGATAGACAAGTCCAATTTCTTTAATCTACACTCTTTCCCCAAATGCCTACAGATATCCATAACAAACATTTTCCACTTGTGTGTGTTTTAGACAATCATGAATTTGGAATATGAGGAATGAGGAATACGTACATAGATTTACTTAACAATTAATGAATGGTCATTTATGGCAGGTTTTCTGTATAGAGGAAGGCAGCATAAAGTAGCTGTTAAGAATTCTTGAAGTTGAATCTTGGTTCTGCCACTTAATGGCATATGGCATTCAACAAATTACATAAACTCTATGTATCTCAATTTCCTCATCTGGAAATGAGGATTATAATATCTTCCTCAGATTTTTGTGAGGATTAAATTAGTTACATAAGCCATTCTTAGTACACAGTGAATCTTATATACATGTTTGTTAAGTAATATATAGATGTGGTATCAGTGTAACCCATAAAAATCATGTAATGATTTTTTTCCTTCCAGTTCTTCCTCTCTGTAAAATCCTTTGTCATGAATGACCAGGCAGAGCCTCTATTCTTTTCTTGGCACTTTCTTTTCTGCTTTCATCACCTTGTTCTGCTTTTGAGAGTGATGTTGAATACTCAGGTCGTATCTAGGGGGTTGCAAGTACACATATTACCAAGAACTCCATTTCTCTGTAAATAATGGAGGTCAGTTTTTAAAGTACAGAGTGCCTCTCTCCCAACTACAAGTTCAATAACAACTATTTTCTATTCAAGATAATGTCTAGCAGAAAACTTTTGGATGTGACTCTTCCACATCTTGTTATACTTCACTTCTTTTTTTGAGACTACTCATCTCTTCTGCAAAGTGGAATCTTAAATGTGGTCTGGATTTTGTATCATAGAAAGGAAACCTTCTGGCAGAGTCCTGTAAGAGATGTGCCTTTTGTTAGTTATCCTGTAATTTATTATCTTTTCTCACTACAAAATCCCTGCTGCAGGGGACTAAAAACTCAGAGGCTGTGCCATGGCTTAATCTCAGCATGGGCTTGGATTTACAGTTTAATGGTTCAGTGTTGTGCACTGTGTCTGTAGTCTAAGGATTCACTTTCACTTCCCAGCTCCGCTGCATCCCAATTGTATAACTTTGGGCAGGTTACTTACTTCTTAATCTCTGGTTTCTCATCAAGCATAGTGATTTAAAAAATATTTGCCTAATAGTGTTATTATTTGAATTACATTGCATGTAAAACTTAGCATATTGATAGTATATAGCAAAACCAAAATAATTTATACTATTAATTTAGAATTAAAATCATATGGTTTACACTTCTTTAGTATATGCACATCTCATTTCTAGGCTATGCATGTGGATTACTTTAATGCTTCATTTTAGTTAGCACAGTACTGGGCACATAATAAAACTTTACACAACACTAGTTGACTTAATTTTTCTAAGAGATATAATGAAAATGCATAGTTTACTCATCCCTTACAGTAGATCACCCAATGGCTTAAGTTTTTAGTGAAATAGTAATGAGATGTGTATTATCTTCTGAGAGAATACTTAAAATATCACCTTTCAACATTGACTTGAGATATATGAGCTGTATGGTTGAAATATTCATTGTATTTCCATGTATAAATTAAACATATATTGAAAGTTTGCTAATATTCTACAATTTATATGTTTTTAAAGTACTAGACAGAAAAAGGCAAGAGATTTAAAAGAAATAAATTTTAAAACTATATTTGTTGAGTATAATTAGTATATAGCCAAAGAACTAAACTGAAACAAAAGAGTGGACTTCACAAAGATTGATTTTAATTAAGAAAATAAATTTGAATTATAAGAGTTGTTGGAAAACAACTGCTTTTCTCCATGGGATGGAGTTTTCCTGTCACTTGAAGTGTTCGGTCAGGATGGAAATTTCTATCAAGTTATCCTAGTTTTTTTTTTTTTTTTTTTTTTTTTTTTTAGCGGTACGCGGGCCTCTCACTGCTGTGGCCTCTCCCGCTGCGGAGCACAGCCTCCGGACGCGCAGGCCCAGCGGCCATGGCTCACGGACCCAGCCGCTCTGCGGCACGCGGGATCTTCCCGGACCGGGGCACGAACCCGTGTTCCCTGCATCGACAGGCAGACTCCCAACCACTGCACCACCAGGGAAGCCCAAGTTATCCTAGTTTGATATGAGTTGAACCTAGTTGATGTCTAAAATCAGATCCAAGATTTAACACAAAAATAAAAACAAAGAGTCACATGACATTAGCACTGGCTAAAAGAGTTTCATAGATACCAAAAAGATTGAAATGTATTACAGCTTGCCAATATATGTAAGCCATCATTTAAAAATTTTGTTAACTGTAATATAAAACATACTTATTTCCCTCTTTCCAATACTACCTAATTTTGTTTTTTAGTGTTTCCTAGTATCTTGACTAAAACTTTTCATTTGATTTTTAAGCAAAGTGTAAAACAAAAGAAAACTATTCATGATTGTAATTTGCCATACATTGTACTGTAGTTAGGGTCACCAGATAAAATAAAGGATGTCCAGCTGAATTTAAATTTCAGATAAACAACAAATATTTTTAGTATACATATATCTATAGTATTGTTAGAGGGTTTTATTTGTTAAATCTGGCAGTCCTAACTATAGTGTATATCATATATATCCTTCGTATTTGAAGATGGTTGAATATCTCACATTTTTACATTTGCGTAGTAAATAAAAAATTTTTTTAGCAAGATTTTCTTTAGTACCACAGTTTATCCTCCTTGGGTTGCATAACTGTAAGATTATGTTTGCTAATAGCATGTGATATCCAAAGAATGCTTTGTTATTATTTTTAAATTTTTAATTCTCTATATTAAGACATGTATCAATATATTAGCAGTGAGTACATCTGCATGGAGAAGAGAATAATTTTCCCAGTACCTAGCTTATGTATGTGTACCTGTGTGTGTGTGTATGTGTGTGTGTTGTTGTTTTAATATATGACTTGACTTTATTCATTTTTATTATGTGAACATATTTTCTAAACTTGTATTGAGTATTGATATGTGTAAATACACAGCCCAATAAGCATGTTTCCTAAAACAAATCTTTGCTTTAGATCTTTTATTGGTGCATTCTAATGTGTATTTTATCATTGATTTGTTTTCTTGTCAGTTAATCTGTTGAACCATTTTTTTTTGAACCATTTTTTTCTACGATAAAACAGACAGTTAATTCAAAATGCTTATATAACTTTCTGAACATTTCTATTCTTACTATTACTATACTACTACTATGACTGTCTAAATATGTCAGTCTTATTTTATGCACGATTGATTTAGAATCCAGATTTGCTTTTTAAGATATACCTGATATTAATACATAATTCTCTAAAGAATAGCATGTTTTCTTCCAGTTTTTGTGAAAGTTAAGTGAATTCTCACAACTACTTCTTAAAAAAGTTAGTATATAGGGTTTCTACAGAATCCTGAGAAGACACAGGTTTACCATCCCTGGTTATGAAGCTGTGCTGTTTTTGATTGTTAAAGGCAATGATGTTATGTGTGAGGGGTGTGTTTATATGGAGGGAAGGGTATTTTTATTTTTTGTCGGCATAATCTCTTTTGGATTTAACATTAATGCAAGGAAAATTAAGATAAAATTAGGCTATACTGGTGATATACGTTCCAATTTTAGTAACTGTGCTTTTCCAAAGATTATATGCAGTGGAAAATATTATTTATCTGTACTCTGATAAGTAATATTAAAACATAATGCTCTAAAATATGGGGGTAAATATAATGACATAAAATTATTTTCATATTTGAGTATCGAATTACAACGTAGTGAAACTAAACTCTTTGTTCTGGCTTGCTGTCTCTCATGCGCTGACAACGACCCCTAGTGGTAAGATATAGACTGCCTATTAAGTATTCATTTCTCTTGCTTCTCAGCTATTTTTTTTTAAATAATGATTTGAATCATAATTAGAGGAATAATAAGCAAATTTGGTTATTAAATGAGAAAGTGAAACAAGAATTTTAAGAATTAAATTTTGTTTATGTTGCTTAGTATCCCTAAAGAAATATGTAGTAAAAGTAACTGACAAAATTTCTGAGTGAACAAATTAGTCTGTACAGCCAATACAAAAAATAGCATAAATACTTCTATTTTCCTATTTTCATATAAGTAGGGAAATTTTAAAAGACTTAGCACTTGAAGCTGTCATTTAAAATGAAGTTACATATGTTTTAGTGATTGTACCTTTGCAGTTTATTTTAACTCTCAAAAGATATGCACCACTGAGTGCTTAATCTATTTAAATCATTACCCATAAGGATTAATTCACTTTATTTATTTATTTATTTTTTCATCCCACCCCCACCCCCACCCCACCCCCGCTTTACCCACTTGGTGTCCATACGTTTGTTCTGTACATCTGTGTCTCTATTTCTGCCCTGCAAACCGGTTCATCTGTACCATTTTTCTACATTCCACATATATGCATTAATATAGGGTATTTGTTTTTCTCTTTCTGACTTACTTCACTCTGTATGACAGTCTCAAGGTCCATCCATGTCTGTACAAATGACCCAATGTCATTCTTTTTATGGCTGAGTTATATTCCATTGTATATATGTACCACATCTTCTTTATCCATTCATCTGTTGATGGGCATTTAGGTTGCTTCCATGACCTAGCTATTGTAAATAGTGCTGCAATGAACATTGGGGTGCACGTGCCTTTTTTTTTTTTTTTTTTTTTTTGCGGTATGCGGGCCACTCACTGTTGTGGCCTCTTCCGTTGCAGAGCACAGGCTCCAGACGTGCAGGCTCAGCAGCCATGGCTCACGGGCCTAGCTGCTCCATGGCATGTGGGATCCTCCCGGACCGGGACACGAGCCTGTGTCCCCTGCATTGGCAGGCAGACTCTCAACCACTGCGCCACCAGGGAAGCCCACACGTGTCTTTTTGATTTATGGTTTTCTCTGGGTATATGCAGAGTAGTGGGATTGCTGGGTCATATGGTAATTCTACTTTTAGTTTTTTAAGTAACCTCCATACTGTTCTCCATAGTGGCTGTATCAATTTACATTCCCACCAACAGTGTAAGAGAGTTCCCTTTTCTCCACACCCTCTCCAGCATTTGTTTTTTGTAGATTTTCTGATGATGCCCATTCAAACTGGTGTGAGGTGATAGCTCATTGTAGTTTTGATTTGCATTTCTCTAATAATTAGTGAGGTGAGCAGCTTTTCATGTGACTCTTGACCATCTGTATATCTTCTTTGAATAAATGTCTATTTAGATCTTCTGCTTATTTTTCAGTTGAGTTGTTTTCTCAATATTGAGCTGCATGAGCTGTTTATATATTTTGGAGATTAATCCTTTGTCAGTGATTGTTTGCAAATATTTTCTGCCATTCTGAGGATTGTCTTTTCCTCTTGTTTATTGTTTCCTTTGCTGTGCAAAAGCTTTTAAGTTTCATTAGGTCCCATTTGTTTATTTTTGTTTTTATTTCTACTTCTCTAGGAGGTGGGTCAAAAAGGATCTTGCTGTGATTTATGTCATAGAATGTTCTGCCTATGTTTTCCTCTAAGAGTTTTATAGTGTCTGGCCTTACATTTAGGTCTTTAGTCCATTTTGAGTTTATTATTGTCTGTGGTGTTAGGGAGTGTTCTAGTTTAATTCTTTTACATGTAGCTTTCCAGTTTTCCCAGCACCACTTACTGAAAAGACTGTCTTTTCTTCATTGTTTATTCTTGCCTCCTTTGTCATAGATTAGTTGATCATAGGTGCATGGGTTTACCTCTGAGCTTTCTATCCTGTTCCATTGATATATTTTTCTATTTTTTGCCAGTTCCATCATATTGTCTTGATTACCGTAGCTTTGTAGTATAGTCTGAAGTTAGGGAGCCTGATTCCTCCAGCTCCATTTTTTTCCCCTCAAGATTGCTTTGGCTATTTGGGGTCTTTTGTGTTTCCATACAAATTTAAGATTTTTGTACTAGTTCTGTAAAAAATGCCATTGGTAATTTGATAGGGATTGCATTGAATCTGAAGATTGCTTTGGGTAGTATAGTCATTTTCACAATATTGATTCTTCCAATCCAAGAACATGGTATATCTCTCCATCTGTTTTTGTCATCGTTGATTTCTTTCATCAGTGTCTTATAGTTTCTTGAGTACAGGTCTTTTGTCTCCTTAGGTAGGTTTATTCCTACGTATTCTATTCTTTTTGTTGCAGTGGTAAATGGGAGTGTTTCCTTAATTTCTCTTTCAGATTGTTCATCATTAGTGTATAGGAATGCAAGAGATTTCTGTGCATTAATTTTGTATCCTGCAACATTACCCAATTCATTGATTAGCTCTAGTAGTTTTCTAATAACATCTTTAGGATTCTCTATATATAATATTAAGTTATCTGCAAACAGTGGCAGTTTTACTTCTTCTTTTCCAATTTGTATTCCTTTTATTTCTTTTTCTTCTCTGATTGCCATGCCTAGGACTTCCAAAACTATGTTGAATAATAGTGGTGAGAGTGAACATCCTCGTCTTGTTCCTGATCATAGAGGAAGTGGTTGCAGTTTTTCACCATTGAGAATAGTGGCAGTTTTACTTCTTCTTTTCCAATTTGTATTCCTTTTATTTCTTTTTCTTCTCTGATTGCCATGCCTAGGACTTCCAAAACTATGTTGAATAATAGTGGTGAGAGTGAACATCCTTGTCTTGTTCCTGATCGTAGAGGAAGTGGTTGCAGTTTTTCACCATTGAGAATGATGTTGGCTGTGGGTTTGTTGTATATGGCCTATATTATATTGAGGTAGGTTCCCTCTATGCCTACTTTCTGGAGAGTTTTATCATAAATCAGTGTTGAAATTTGTCAAAATCTTTTTCTACATCTATTGAGATGATCATATGCTTTTTATCTTCAAGTTGCTAATATGGTGTATCACATTGATTGATTTGCATATATTGAAGAATCCTTGCATCCTTGGGAAAAATCCCACTTGATCTCGGTGTATGATGCTTTTAATGTGTTGTTGGATTCTGTTTGCTAGTATTTTTTTGAGGATTTTTGCATCAATATTCATCAGGGATATTGGTCTGTACTTTTGTAGTATCTTTGTCTGGTTTTGGTGTCAGGGTGATGGTGGCCTCGTAGAATGAGTTTGGGAGTGTTCCTTCCTCTGCAATTTTTGGAAGAGTTTGAGACAGATGGGTGTTAGCTCTTCTCTAAATGTTTGATAGAGTTCATGTGTGAAGCCATCTGGTCCTGGACTTTTGTTTGTTGGAAGATTTTTTATCAGAGTTTCAATTTCATTACTTGTGATTGGTCTGTTCATATTTTCTATTTCTTTCTGGTTCAGTCTTGGAAGGTTATGCCTTTCTAAGAACTTGTCTATTTCTTCCAGGTTGTCCAATTTATCGGTATAGAGTTGCTTGTAGTATTCTCTTATGATAATTGTATTTCTGTGGTGTCCATTGTAACTTCTCCTTTTTCATTTCTAATTTTATTGATATGAGTCCTCTCCCTCTGTTTCTTGATGAATCTGGCCAAAGGTTTATCAATTTTGTTTATCTTCTCCAAGAACCAGCTTTTAGTTTTATTGATCTTTGCTATTGTCTTCTTTGTTTCTATTTCATTTATTTTGCCTCTGATCTTTATGATTTCTTTCCTTCTACTAACTTTGGGTTTTGTTTGTTCTTCTTTCTCTAGTTCCTTTGGGTGTAAGGTTAGATTGTTTATTTGAGATTTTTCTTGTTTCTTGAAGTAGGCTCGTATTGCTATAAACTTCCCTCTTAGAACTGCTTTTGCTGCATCCCATAGGTTTTGGATCATCATGTTTTCGTTGTCCTTTGTTTCCAGGTATTTTTTGATTTCCTGTTTGATTTCTTCAGTGATCTCTTGGTTATTTAGTAACGTATTGTTTAGCCTACATCTGTTTTTGCTTTTTACGTTGTTTTACCCTGTAATTGATTTCTAGTCTCATAGCATTGTGGTTGAAAAAGATGCTTGAGATGATTTCAATTTTCTTAAATTTAAAAAGCCTTGATTTGTGATCAAGATGTGATCTATCCTGGAGAATGTTCTATGTGCACTTGAGAAAGAAGTGTAGTCTGCTGCTTTCAGATGGGATATCCTATAAATATCAATTAAATCTATCTGGTCTATTGTGTCATTTAAAGCTTGCATTTCCTTATTAATTTTCTGTCTGGATGATCTGTCCATTGGTGTAAGTGAGGTGTTAAAGTACCCAATATTATTGTGTTACTCTCAATTTCGTCTTTTATGGTTGTTAGCATTTGCCTTATGTATTGAGGTGCTCCAATGTTGGTTGCATATATATTTATAAATGTTATATCTTCTTCTTGGATTGATCATTTGATCATTATGTAGTGTCCCTCCTTGTCTCTTGTAACATTCTTTATTTTAAAGTTCATTTTATCTGATATGAGTACTGCTACTCCAGCTTTCATTTGATTTCCATTTGCATGGAGTATCTTTTTCCGTCCCCTCACTTTCAGTCTGTATGTGTCCCTAGGTCTGAAGTGGGTCTCTTACAGACAGCATATATATGTGTCTTGTTTTATATCCATTCAGCAAGCCTTTGTCTTTTGGTTGGAGCATTTAATCCATTCACATTTAAGGTAATTATTGATATGTATGTTCTTGTTACCATTTTCTTAATTGTTTTTGTAGGTCCTTTTCTTCTCTTGTGTTTCCCACTTAGAGAAGTACCTTTAGGCTCTGAATTCTCTTAGCATTTGCTTGTCTGTAAAGTTTTTGATTTCTCCATCAAATATGAATGAGATCCTTCCTGGGTAGAGTAATCTTGGTTGTACGTTCTTCCCTTTCTTCACTTTAAATATATTTTGCCATTCCTTACTGGCTTGTAGAGTTTCTGCTGAGAAATCTGCTGTTAACCTTATGGGAGTTCCCTTGTATGTTATTTGTCGTTTTTCCCCTGTTGCTTTTAATAATTTTTCTTTGTCTTTAATTTTTGTCAATTTGATTACTATGTATCTTGATGTGATTCTCTTGGGTTTATCCTGCCTGTTATTCTCTGTGCCTCCTGGACTTGGATGGCTATTTCCTTTCCCATGTTAGGGAAGTTTTTGACTATAATCTTTTCAAATATTTTCTCGGGTCCTTTCTCTCTCCCTTCTCCTTCTGGGGCCCCTATAATGTGAATGTTGGTGCATTTAATGTTGTCCCAGAGGTCTCTTAGGCTGTCTTCATTTCTTTTCATTCTTTTTTCTTTATTCTGTTCCATGGCAGTGAATTCCACCATTCTGTCTTCCAAGTCACTTATCCGTTCTCCTGCCTCAGTTATTCTGCTGTTGATTCTTTCTAGTGTATTTTTTCATTTCAATTATCGTATTGTTCATCTCTGTTCTTTAATTCTTCTGGGTCTTTGTTAGACATGTCTTGCATCTTCTCAGTCTTCGCCTCCATTTTTTTTCCAAGGTCCTGGGTCATCTTCACTATCAATATTCTGAATTCTTCTTCTGGAAGATTGCCTATCTCCACTTCATTTCGTTGTTTTTCTGGGGTTTTGTCTTGTTCCTTCATCTGGTACATAGTCCTTTGCCATTTCATTTGGTCTGTCTTTCTGTGAATATGGTTTTTGTTCCACAGGCTGCAGGATTGTAGTTCTTCTTGCTTCTGCTCTCTGCCCTCTTGTGGATGAGCCCATCTAAGAGGCTTGTACAAGCTTCCTGATTGGACGGACTGGTTGTGGGTATAGCTGGGTGTTGCTCTGGTGGGCAGATCTCAGTCAAACTTTAATCCACTTGTCTGTTGATGATGGGGCTGAGTTCCCTCCCTGTTGGTTGTTTGGCCTGAGGCGGCCCAGCACTGAAGCCTAGAAGCTCTTGGGTGGGGATAATCGTGGACTCCAGGAGGACTCATGCTAAGGAGTACTTCCCAGAACTTCCAGTGCCAGTGTCCTTGTCCCTGCGGTGAGCCACAGACACCCCCTCTACCTCTGCAGGAGACCATCCAACACTAGCAGGTAGTTTGGTGCAGTCTCCTATGAGGTCACTGCTGCTCCCCCGGATCCTGATGCACATGCTACTTTGTGTGTGCCCTCCAAGAGTGGAGTCTCTATTTCCCACAGTCCTGTTGAAGTCCTGCCATCATATGCCACTAGCCTTCAAAGTCTGATTCTCTGGGAATTACTCCTCCCATTGCTAGACCCCCAGGTTGGGAAGCCTGACATGGGGCTCAGAACCTTCTCTCCAGTGGGTGGACTTCTGTGGTATAATTGTTCTCCAGTTTGTGAGTCACCCACCCAATGGTTATGGGATTTTATTTTATTGTGATTGCGCCCCTCCTACAGTCTTATTGAGACTTTTCCTTTGTCTTTGCATATGGGGTTTCTTTTTTGGTGAGTTCCAGTGTTATCTTGTTGATGATTGTTCAGCAGTTAGTTGTGATTCCAGTGCTCTTGCAAGAGGGAGTGAGTGCACATCCTTCTACTCTGCCACCTTGAACCAATCCAGGATTAATTCACTTTAGACCTCTGTAGCAGTAGCATTTTTTAAAAGTGCATTGTAAGACTTTCTGTATGGGAACACTATAGGAAATTGTAACAGATGTTGTCAACAAACTATACAGAATACAAAACTAAGCTTATTTTTTCCCTTCCTGCTTTCACTTTAGAAACCCTAGATTGTCTCTTTCGAATTATACATAACATGAGATTTGTCAGTATTCAGTGCAATAAACAACTGTCATGTAAATAAAACATAAGATCATTAGCTTTTTTATGCACTTAAAGTATACTTGAGGGTCGTTATGCTTTATTACAATATCCTGGCCTGCTATGACTCTTTCTGAAAGAATATTGTAATACTATTTCATTGTTTAAAAATATCCACTGCACTTAAGTTATGAGGCTGTAGTAGAAAGAATTAATACCATACATTGTAAAGAAAATATTATCTATGATGATCTCAGAGATTGTTCCATGGAGAGCAGCTCTGTGGGATGCTATTAGGTGTTCCCACTATGAAGGAGTGTATTAGGAAAAGAAAAAAAGAGAGAGACAGAGAAATATTAGATTTAAAATGGTTGAAAAGGCTTCTTTATTATAGATGCCTTAATGTCTGACTCTCTGAGAAAGGGTTATAGAATACAGTGTTTTTCAAATTAATCTAATGCAGACTTTTTGCATGCAGTATATAGTTGAAATAATGTGGAAAATGCTGACCTCTGTATTTCTTCAGATTCTTCAAATGTTTTATTCTTTGCATTTTTTTTTGTTGATATATATGTACAGAAGTGTGTAAGGTCAAAGAGCTGGATGTGGGAATGGAATAAGGCAGGTTTTTTTTTTTCCCCCAAGTACATAAAATGGGAGGATCTCTCCTTGAAGGTGGATAGTTCTCATCTCCTACAGTTTGTGGAAGATATTTATATCACTTTAATGTGCCCCTTTAAGCTGCTCCCTACAGTCACAAAAATTTTACCTGGTGTTAAATACAGATTTTGCTCCAGGGCAGCATCTGAGGGAGAGTGTGATCCTAGCCCTCTAGGGCATAAGATGTCATTCTTTTTTGTTAAATGGCAACCAAAATATATGACTTTATTATTATGGAACTTCTCCCTAAACCTCTACTCTCTTCTGAAATGAATGTTGCACTCCTTCTTTTTATATATTTTTTAGTTGGATATCCCAGACTCCCGTAACTGATAAAAAAAAATTTAAAAGCTGATGCTTTTCTATGGCAACTAATGAAAATTTCATCATTCCTATAACATTTATTTTTTATATTGGAAATATTTTTCAAATGAATTAAGCCAAAATAATTATTCAGAATATCAGAGCTCAACATTACTTATATAATCTGCTTGCAGAAATTATTAGTTATTTTTCTAAAAAATAATTAATGATTTTTTTCACACCTTTAACAGCAATATACCCTTACAGTTTTACCCTCTAATAAGTGAATGACCTACATTATTAAATATGGGATTTACTTTCCATCTTCCATTGATAGGAGTTTATTAAACGTTTGAATAGTTACTTCCAGAGTTGTGCTGTGAAAAAAGAAATGTTTATTATTTTTAGATAATCAGTAATAACATTAACTTTCTGAATAAATATACTTTCAGGGAACTGATCCCTTGGAAATGCATGGGACATTCTTCTTTGGTGAGCTAAAGACTTTGCCATTAAGTCAGGGGTCCCCAACCACTGGGCCACAGACCAGTATCAGTCCATGGCCTGTTAGGAACCGAGGTGCACAGCAGGAGGTGAGCGGCAGGTGAGTGAGCGAAGCTTCATCTGTATTTACAGCTGCTCCCCATCATTCACATTACCGCCTCCTGTCAGATCAGCGATGGCATTGGATTCTCATAGGAGAACCCTACTGTGAACTGCACAGGCGAGGGATCTAGGTTGTGTGCTCCTTATGAGAATCTAATGCCTGATGATCTGAGGGGGAGCTGAGGTGGTGATGCTAACACTGGGGAGTGGCTGCAAATACAGATTATCATTAGTAGAGAGGTTCGACTGCACAGAGACCATAATAAATCAATTGCTTGCAAACTCATATCAAAACCCTATCAGTGAGTGGCAAGTGACAATTAAGCTGCATCTTACAGAGTAGATTGGGCATAAGCAACACACTTTGGGTGTCACTGTCTGTCATCTCCCCCAGATGAGACCATCTAGGTGCAGGAAAACAAGCTCAGGGCTCCGACTGATTCTACATTATGGTGACTTGAATAATTATTTCGTTATATATAACAATGTAATAATAATAGAAATAAAGTGCACAATAAATGCAATGCACTTGATTCATCCTGAAACCATCCCCGCCTCTGGTCCCTGGAAAAGTTGTCTTCCACAAAACCAGTTCCTGGTGCCAAAAAGGTGGGGGAACACTACATTAAGGTATAGACTAGAGCTCAGTTTATAGTTCTGTTCTTCAGACTCTGCACTAAAATTACTGTGTTTTCCAAAGGATTTGTTTAAATATTCTCTTATTTTATTTTCACAGAACCCCAGTGAGGAAAGTAGACTCCCAGTTGCTTTTGATTTGGAATAGTATAAATTCTTCCAATTATATTTAAGGGGTAGGATTTGTTTATTTTATTCAAAATCCTCAATCCTGGGAAATACAAAAAAAAAAAAAAAGATTCTAGAGCCATAGGGTTATTTTCAGACTTCAAATTGTAGCTGTATGTTTTTGCTTTTGTTTTTAATTGGAACTTTTGCTAGACACTTGGAAAAAATCAGTGTGGTAACATTACTTCAGGGGAATATTAAGAAGAAAAAGTATTATTTTCCTCCTGTTTTGTTTTATTTATTAGTGTAATTAATGTCATTTAACTTACTGTTAATATTAAAAAGTGACAAAAGAGTTGACTTTAAGTCTCATAGGACTATATGTTTCTCTTTCATAAATTATTTTTTAATTAGCTTTCTGTTTTATTTAATTGATTCTAGTTGCAAAATAATGTACTTTAACACTTAGACATTCAAATCTTATGAAATGAAGAGAGTCTTTGCCTTTGTGAAGGACTAAACTAGTGGGCAACATAAAAAGACTAGAAGAGAATTGACATTTTAGTCATATAATCTTATTTAAGGTCCTTAACCTCTTTACTCTTCTTTCCCCAGGATAAATACCTAATTAGAGTAAAATACTTTTTTTTTTAACTGAAGAGTTATCAATTTCCCTAAATGTATATTTTTCAAAAACACAAACTTAATAAACAATTTAAGGTTTGCATACAAATTCAAAAACACTTGTTTTAGGGTTCTAAATATTTAAAATTCAAACTGATATGAATATTAATAAGCTGACTTCTAAGTGGAAAGTGATCCCCTTTGAGAAATTGGACATAAAAACCATTAGAGTTCTTTTGGACAACATATTATACATCTATGCATGTATTATTTAAGTTGTGTGTTTATATATTAAACACTAAATAGACTCATATAAGTTAAATGTATAATATAATGGATATATAAACATGCACACATATGTGTGTATATATATGTTATATATATGTATAAATTACAGTTTTACATTACTCTTGTTTTGTGGCAGTCTTCTTGAGTATCTCACCATCTATACAAAATCATTTTAAAATGTATGCTTCTGCAGCAGTTTTATCAATTTATACCACATCATTTATTTGTGTAATGATAATGAAATGTGTCATTACAGTGAGCTGAAATAGCTCAGCTACATTTTTATATGTAGGTACATGTACACATAACTCATGTACTTTATTAGATTTTTTAAAATATATTTTTAAAATTCATTTATTTATGTTTGGCTGCGTTGGGTCTTCATTGCTGAGCCCAGGTGTTTTCTAGTTGTGGCGAGCAGGGACTACTCTTTGTTACAGTGTGTGGGCTTCTCATTGCAGTGGCTTCTCTTGCTGTGGAGCACAGGCTCTAGGCGGGCAGGCTTAAGTAGTTGCAGCACGTGGGCTCAGTAATTGTGGCTCATGGGCTCTAGAGCACAGGCTCAGTATTTGTGGTGCACGGGTTTAGTTGCTCCGTGGCATGTGGGATCTTCCCGGACCAGGGATCGAACCCATGTCCCTTGCATTGGCAGGAAGATTCTTAACCACTGTGCCACCAGGGAAGTCCCTAGATTTTTTAAATTAGACATGGCAAGTGGAATTATTCCTTGAATTTGTTCATTTTCCTACAATTGTAAAGTATTTCTGGAGTGATAGACTATGTTCTGATTTCCAGGGTTCAGATATCCTGTTGTGATCTACTTACACTGCAGCTCAGTTATCAATATCTTCTAGTTCTGCCATTGAAGGATTGAAAATTTACTCTTTCTTTTCCCTTTGAGTGTCATTACCACCTGCTTTCATCTCCCCATTATCTGCTTACCATAACTGACTCTAACTGTTCTCTGCATTAGTCATGTTAACAATAATTGAACAAGCCTACATGCAGCAGAATAAAAATGTCATTCCCTTACTAAAACACTTTCCTATTAGTGGTCTCCAAACTCTGCATAAACAATGCCTCTTCATCTCTCTCTTCCATTGCATCTCGCTAAAAACAGCCCCTGACAAGTTGGTATGTCTCAAAGTTATCTGACCAGTCTGCCAAGCATTTGACATTTTTAACTTCTGTTCCTTTATTTATGCATATATTTGTTCTTTCTTTCAAGTTATCCTTAAAGGCATAGATCAGCTAATTCCCTTCAGAAATCCTGACTAATTGTCTTCACCTATGGTTCAGGATGTTAAACCAGTGTATAATTTTATGTGTGTACAAATTATTGACTTAATATTTTACTATTTTATAAATGAAGATACTACAACTCAGAGAAGAGCAATAAAGGTATCCATCCAAAGTCTCATACACCATCTAAAATAATTTGCATTGTTTTAATAAGTGTATTTTTAATAGAATTAGTATTCAAATAATTTACTAACATATATTACATGGGACCCCGAAGAATATTTTAACCACTTGAGGAATAACTTTGTTTCTGGTTGGTAAAATCTTTAATTTCCTAATGACCTAAAACTATTTAGAACAGTACAAAGAACATTTTTATTTCTGAACTGTTTAAGAAGTTGCCACACAATGTCCCCTTACCTTAGGATACGTAGAGGGTATTTTCTCTAAACAAGTACATTCTTATGCATAACTACCAAAAGACCCACCAAGGTCAGGAAATGAATATTGATATATTATAACCATCTAACGTCCGACTTCTATTTATAAGATATATAATATTTATTTATTTTTCTAAATTAAATTAAGTGTGACCTAGTCTTGTATTCACTAAGGATAGCAGGAAATTGGATGTCAGATATTTTAGAAAAGGCCCTCTCCATCTTCACAGAATCCCATTTGAGTCTAGGACCTTTCAGTTAGCCTTAAAAAATTCTTGGTCTTTGACTTTTCTCAGTGTTCTTTCTCCTGGCTTCAGCCTTTGAAGGCTTACTGCTTCATCACACAGTGGGTTTAGGTTTGTGTTGGTTCACTCAGTGGCAAATTCGTCCCTAGCCAAGTGTAGTTGAATATTTACCTTAGAATATGCAAGCTTAGGGGGAAAATGGGGAAGGGAACCTATATTATTGGACAATGCCACCTTTTGACTATGGAAAATTAACTTTATATTTCTTACTTATCTATCACACTTTCCTGATCATAGTACTATGCAAGCAGCAAGAACTTAATACATTCTTATATATGCTTATTTTCTCATATGTGTTGTACAAATGTTTACAGGATATTTAAAAATAGTTTTCATCCAAAAATGAGCTAAATTATACTTCAAAATATGACAGTGATTATGAGCTAAGTACAATGCAATAATTATTTCTCAGAGTTTTGCCCCTGATGTTCTCCTGGATAAGTAAGTTAAATCAGAACTTTTATGATCTCTAGTAATGCTTGGGGGAAATATCTTCCAACTTCTTCTTTAAGAAAATAACAAAAAAAATAACATTAACTCTTCTCCCCAAAATTATAATTTTGGTAGATTACATATTTGTATAATTTAAGAATGTTTGCATATTAATAGACAAGGCTAACAAGTAATAGTCACATTTCTTGACAGATAATATAAGAATAAATTTTTATGTTTACTCATTAGTAAACATATATATTCATTGTTATATGTATGTTATATATGTATCTTTAGTCATATAAATTATTTCAATCTTTATGTATAATTATCTGATTTTAATTAACATTTGATATAATTGTAATAGATTGTCAACTGAATTCAGTGGTATATATAAATAGGAAAATGATAGACTTCATCATTAACTGCTTCCAGACTTGCTCTGACTTTGCTCTGATTTTTCCCACATAATTTGACAAATCTATCTCATAGATTTCTGATGACTTTCAACTGTAAGAACAGTTTCACTTTTGATAATTAAAACTATCTTTCCTGTATTCATAAATCCAATCTGGTAGTTCCGTCTTGCATTCCCTTATTGATTCTCTTCTTCTTCCACTGCAGACCTCATCCATGGCCCAGAGACCAGCTGTGGAAATTTTGCCATGATCTCTTTTTTCCTTTTCCGTTAATATTTTGTTTCTGAGCCTCCTTGATTATGGCCAGGGGAATGGAATGTGAGGAAGAGGGACTAGGTTCAGCTGTATTCTGGCTCTCGGTGCCTCTTTTATGGCAGGTATCCATTATAAAATATGATAAAGAACACTGCATAAGAAATTTATGTATAGTGCTATCTCTAATCAGAAGCACATACCTAATTTTAAAAGAATAACTAAATATATTATCTTTACATTCATATAAAGAGCTTAGAAAATAAAACAATCCCAAGAGAACAGAGAAAATTTTGGTTAAAAAAAAGGAGAGAAATCAATCAATTAGGAAGGAAACAGAATGGATTAATGCAAGAAATGATGCTTTGGTCAAAATTTAAAATAAAATAGCACACTTCTAGTCTGATCAAAGAAAGAGATATTAAAGGACACATAAGAGAGAAACACTCTTAAGGAGAGCATCTCTAAAACACGAAAATGTCCTTCATACTAATTCATAATAAAATGGTGATTTTGTGATAGGTAAATTGCATATAAATAAAACTAAAAAACTGCTGACAAATATAAGTGAAAATTGACAAATCATGAAAAATACTGTTTTTGAATATTCATATGTATAGGTTACCTTTCTCTCAAATCAATCAATAATAGTAACAGAAATTGAATAACAATCGTAATGGAGTTGTTTTTAACCTTAATTTGATCAAATTATTCTTAATCTGAAATAATATATGCTTGGGAGTAATCTAGAGAATTTAAGCATTAAGAATGAGAGGAAAGAGCTGAAGAATTAATAGAAAACTAAATAAATAGCATAGACTGTAAAGAAACTAATGTAAATGTCCTAATGGAGATTTAATTTTTGTTAGCAGCAGGCTAAGAATTTACTGTTTTTATTTCACTTGCTTAACTAACATCTTTGAGTTCCTATAAGTACCAGGGACTCTTCTAGGTGATAGTCACAGAGAGCAGGTAAAGCCCCTGCTCTCTTTGGTTTTAAAGGGCAGTGGTGAAACGGCTAATAAACAAATGAACTGATACAAGTGGTCTTGAAGAAAGGTAAATCATAGGGATACATATGAGAGAGAGTGACTGGAAAGCACTGGGGTCACTTTAGCATTGAGTTATCAACATGACCTTTCTATGGAGGTGATATTGGAGCTGAAACCTGAATGATATGATGTCAGCCTTAGCAAGATTGGGGAGAGTAGTGGGCATTATGTTTTCCAGTAAGAGGAAAAGGGAAAAGGAGCTTGACATACTTGAGGGACAATTCACGCCAGTATGGCTAGAGATTAATGAATGGAAAATGGAGTTGGATGGTAGGAGGTATGGTCAGAGTGATAGGGAATTTTAGGAGTAGATAGGGAATTTGAACTTAGTTAAATACAGCAAGAAACCGGAAACCCAGGGAGTGACATGATTTGACTTATATTTTTAAATTACTATTCTTGTTTGTTTGATGTCTCATGTTTGTATCTATAGACATATCCAGTTGCTAGGCTTCCTATGGACAGTCCTTTCAATTAGCTTCCTGAATATTTTCACTTTGCATCCAGATGTCTTGCTATTGGCACTCAGGGAGAAGATGGATGATGGAGGAAAATACAACTCCTTGAGATATTTTTAAAATTTCTGTTTATTCTGAGGATGATTTGGGAGTCTGTTAAAAGCCATCCGAAAATAAACACTGTGCTTGTGCTATCTCAAATGAGAATAATTTAGCACTTTTGTTATTTTCACTCACAGTTAGAATGTCTGTTTTCATTTGTTTCACAAGTATAAATTGGTACTATGAAAATTATCATAAAGCTTTGTCGCTGAATAGAATTAGAAGTATATGAAAACTCATGACTGTATTGTGCTTGACTTGCTTTTGACATCCCAGGTCTTTTGGTTCATAGTATATTTTGGAGAAAAATATGCTCTTAACAGCTTAGGTTGTATTTTAATATTACTAGGTATCTACTCAGTGGAAAAGGCTCTATTTTAGGAAATAGATACCTAGAAGCTAAGCACTTGTTAACCGAATTATACTGAACTTAATTTTTTTCTCAATTGTATGAAAGGGATTATATGATCCAGCTTTGTGTGTTCATGTGTGTGTGTACACATAGGTGATTTTCATTGTGCCTGTGCGTGCTTGCAAACATGGTATTTGAAGCAGGCAATACAATTGCCTACAGAACAGGAGGTAGTCTTGTAACTCTGTATAAAGAAAAATTAGTCCATTAAGTCCTTTAGAAGGATAAGTCCAGTCACCTAAGCAAGTATTTTTTTTTAATTACTCCTGTCATGTCCTAGAAAGAGTCAAAGAGAATCTCTGATGGAGTCCTTACTTTTGAGTATCTTTCTATAATATGCATAATGTGTATGCTTATGGTGCCCTACCGTATTCTTGGTTTCTCAAAGTGCTCCTCTACTTGGATCTTACAACGTTAGTAAGTTTGTATGATAGGAACTATTACCTGCACATGGCGTGATCACCATGTTGCATCACTTAATTCTGGATTGCATCATCTAAAATGTGTGAAACTTAGACTATTTAAATATTAAAATATCCTGACTTGTTTCCAGCAAAACATGAAATATTCAAGCCAACAGCCTTTTGTGAAAAATAGCATATTTTTATCAGTTGTTTACTTTCTAATATCTTTGAAGTCCCGGAAGCATGACTCTTTCTATTTGAGTGTCAGATTATGAAGTATGTGTGAATATAGAAATAATTTGGACAGTTTTATGGGGAGCTTGACTTGTAATGTTATAAAATGAAATAAACAGGTTGATTTGAACACTTTTAAAGTGATTTATAATGTTTATACACATCTGTTCTGCTTTTCGGTAAACCTGCCAATTAATTTTTGTAATATAAGAAATATGACCTCTTCAAAAGAAGCATATGCACCCATTTATATTAGACAGAAAAAAGGTAATTCTCCCCATCTTAATTCTTTGGTGCCTTGTAACTAGTACAAGAGAAACAATGGCACAATAAAATTCTATTGAGTAGAGTTCTCACTGTTGTTAGGAAATTATATTCTCACTATCAACATGACATGTGCCGGATATATTGCTTCAGAATTGAAATATGAAAGGAAAAGGACAGAAGAATTAGGGATGTCCAGACATACTGTGGTATCACTTACAATAATGAGTTTACTGGCTAGGAGAAAGGATGTATTTATAGCACACCTAGATCTCTTGAGTTGTAGACAGTATTATTCAGAAAATTATTAGGATTGACTATTGCTATACCTTCTTACTTAATATATACCAATGTGGTAAATCATAATTAAAAGTATGGACTTTGTGGTCACACAGGGCAGGTTTCAATTGACAGTTTACTAAGTGTGCTCTTACACAATTTAAATAAACACTTTGAACCTTGGGTATTTTAACTTTAATATGGGGCTCATAATTATGGGGTTCATGGTAGTGTGCACTTCAGTGGGTTGTTTTGAGGATCAAAGAGATTAGGCACATAAATACCTTACTACAGTGTCCACAAATAGTGGCTATTATTTTATTAAAGAAACAAGTTATTAAATATTCTTAGTCCATCAGAAAGCTCTTGGCTTCCAAAATCTTGTTTCTAAAAACAGTTGTTAGCCCACAATTTCCTTATTATTTTTTACTTCCCCTATTTTCCATTTTTCTCATCAAATTTATTCATTAAATCCATTTTTGCTGGTATTTTTGTACAGATTTATGTAGAATTCAGAGAAGTATGAATTATCTGTATTTTCTAAATGTTCACACTCTATATTGTATATGTGTGCATATTAAAAATATTTAAATAGCAGTTGGCCCTTTTACAGCATTATCTCATTTGACTTTGAATATAAACCTGAACTATATTTTGTTTTGCATTTCTGTTTACCGATGTGGAAACTAAGATCTTGTCCTAGGTTATACAGATAATAAGTAGGCCATAATCAGAGTTGGCCTTCAGATTTCAAATCCAAGGCCTTTCTAACATTACAAACCAAGTCAGTATAGGAAAAATGCTATTTGAGTAATGAAGTCAGTAAATACTTGCATGTACCTTGAATAGAGTAATGATTCATACATGGCCTGTGCTTGTGATACTCTTCTTATACAGATCGATTAACTGAGATTATTTAATACTGTAATGTTTGAGAAAATTGAAAAGGAAATTTCCCCAAAGCTTGATGTCTCTAGTAATCAGGTGAGACTATTAATGCTTCACTTTATGGATCTTCTATTATTTGTATTATTACATTAAGCTCTGTGGTAATACAATGTGCAATAGAGCTGAAGACTGGAAATATGGAATAAAGGAATAAATTGTTCTAATTTACCTAATTGTTTTTCACTTTATTGTATGGCACTAAACTCAAAAAACGTTTGCTTTACAGAATAAAATTTGAGCAATAGTTTCATGATGGATATTATTGTTCTATTCTTTTATCTTTTATTGTAGATATCATTTCAAAATGCAGTTACTTTAAATTTATATGCAATATTATTATTATATCAACAAAAACATTAAATATCATTTATTAGGTGCTTAATGTGTGTCCAGCAGCATTTATTAGGTGTGAATATGTGAATAGTTTAGCATTTTACGTACATTCTTCATCCTCAGTATAGCCCTCTTGGATATCCATTAGTGTCATTTATTACTAAAAATACAAGCAAGAAAATTTGAGACCTAAGCAAGTTATCTAGCAGTCCCAAGGTCCTCCAGTTGCTCAGAGACATAATCTAGCCTTAAACCTTCTATATAACTTTGAATATTTAGATTTTAACTGATTCATCTCTTATATATGTGACCGTCTTCTTTCCTCATCATGTATCTCATTTAGCACGGTTGGTGCTGAGTAGGCAACTATAGTGGATTAAAATTCAAATAACAGCATACTGGGCTTCCCTGGTGGCACAGTGGTTGAGAGTCCGCCTGCCGATGCAGGGGACACGGGTTTGTGCCCCGGTCTGGGAAGATCCCACATGCCGTGGAGCGGCTGGGCCCGTGAGCCATGGCCGCTGAGCCTGCGCGTCTGGAGCCTGTGCTCCGCAACGAGAGAGGCCACAACAGTGAGAGGCCCGCGTACCGCAAAAAAACAAACAAACAAACAAAAAACAGCATACTATGATTCATTCTTTTGTCAGATAATAATTTAGCACCTATTGTATTTTATGCATAGACTTAGTTCAGTGGCAGATAAAAAAATGAAACATGCATAAATACTGTCTTTGAGAAACTTTTAGTATTAAAGCAGAGATAAAATATGTACATTAAAAGTGACAATATAAAATTTACAGTGGTAAGTTTCTTCATAATTACATGGGTGAATAGGAAGATTTCCGAAGTACTGTGGCCTCCTTTCATCGGTGTGGCCACGTTGCCCACAGCCACGCCTTTCAGAACTCCCCATACATAACTCTTAAAAGGCTTTTAACTTCGGGGAAATCCAGTGTTGACTTTATTCCTGTATTCCCGTGACCCTTTGGCAGCAGTAGCCACAGAAAGCAGTAACTTTCTCCAGCTCAGGCACATGATTTCAAAGGGCAAGATTTAACTACCTTCTGGAAACTCCTCTACTCTGTGGATTTATGTGATTCAAGTACCAGATTCAGTATGTGATTTATATTCCCCAGGTCAAATGTTCTCATAGGCAGGCTGTTCTAGGAGACAAACATCTATCACAAAATTAATCTTGTATACAACTAGAGGAAAAAGCCTGAAATTGTGTAAGACTGAGGATTTTGTGAGGTTAAATCCATCCAATATGGGGCTTAAAGAGCGCTCGTCTCATGCTTCCTGAAATGAATACTGATTCCCGTGGGTGACGTTTCTAGAACATACTTATGAAAGCAATAGTACATAGGAGATACGCTCTTCATTTTAAGGCCTGCCCAATGTGATGAAATCATGTGATAAAATTAGTAACCATGTGAAAAAATGAGTTCGAATTTGTTTGAGATGTATATAACTACACAACAAGAAGATATACAAATATATATTATGTGTGCATATGTACTCTTTGAGTTGCATTTGTGGCTGTGTGTAAGTTGCAATATATTATATAGGATACATTGGAATAAAGAAATAGTGATAAGTGGATGGTCAAAGTTTAAAATAGAATAGAAAAATAGAATACAATAGGATAAAAGAAAGTTGTTAAAAAACAAAATTCCATCCACAGGCATTTGAATAGATATAAGGCTATACATACAGATATAGATACAGATATCTGTATCTATATATATAGCTATACAGTTATCTGGCATCATTCTGAATGCTTTCTATAAATATTAATATGTTTGAATGATTAAAATATTAAAATGTATAGAACACCAAAGATAAAAAATAAAGATATAATTAAGATGGAGATATAAGATCCAAGATAATAAAACATTTAAAACTCAATAATTAAAATATAAAGTTTAAGAATCTGTAGGTAATGAGATACAAAAATGTATAAATGTTAAAGAATGAAAGATAATTTAAAAATGGAAAAAATAAGAATAAAGTAGGATTAAAATAAGGTGAGGGAAGATAAATATAACCAGTGAATACAATTTTAGTTCTTTTGGCTTGAGTCTCTACAGTAGGAGCATTGGAAAAGAAAAGGATAAAAAATGTAAGTTAGCTTGCGGAGGTAGGACAAGGGTTTAACTTCATGACTGGAGGCAAAGGGGGTGGAGAAGAAAGGGAATCTAGAGCTTGGGAAGGTGGAAATGGTTAGGAAGAGAAAGATCTGGCCTTCAGGCCTGAGAACATGTCTACCATCCTCTCCGTATTCTAGCCTTGGTTTTCTCACAGCTGCTTTTAAGGTCAGCTGTCAGGAACTGTGGAAGAAATCAGGGCTCATCTTGTCGCTTGGGTAAATCAAATTCCTAACAAACATAAGAAAAACTGCTCAGCCTCATTAATAACTTGAAAACTGGGAATAAAAATAATGACAAAATTCAGATTTAACCCCAACTAGTAGTATTGTAAGTACAAAAATACCAGTTTGGTGGTTGTTTTTTTGGGTATTGTTTGTTTATTTTGTTTTTGATTTGGACTTAACAATTTCATGGCGTACCAGAATACAGAAATAATGGCAAGGGAGCTGCAATTACTTAAGAAAAGAAACAGTTCAAAGGTTAGAGACTAAATGGTAAATTAGAACAGGAATGATCTGGGACCTTGTTTGGAACCAGAACTCTCCACAATGCAGGACTTTATCTAATGATAACACAGGGTAGAGAACAATATAAAATCTATTTATCTTTTACTCATTTTTGTCAGACCCATCTGTTTATTTCATTCATTTGACAATATATTAATTGAGCCTTACTGAGCAACTGTGATCAAGTACAGGGGTATAGTGTGGTGAATGCACGGAATCAGATGATAAACAGTTTCTTGTATAGAAATGATCATTTCACATAGTGATAAAAAACAATGTAGGAGATAAAGCAGAATCTTGTTGGGATAGACAGAAAAGGGAAAATTATATTGTGAAGTCAGGAAAAGTTTTATGAGTGATGATTAAGAGTCAATCATGGGAATTTGGTGTGGGGGGAATTTTTATAGAATAGAAAAAGTGTACAGGCTTAGAAGCTGGTGTGAGGAATGGAAAGGTCTGTTTGGCTGGATTATAATGGTTATAATGGAATATAACAAACTAGGAGGAGAGCAGTATGAGATGAGATCAACCAAATAGAAAGGGATTGATACCAAAAGGGTTTTGAAAACCTGTGACTTAGAAATGATTTTGTCTACAGTGGCATTATTAAAACAAAAACATATTTACTAGACTATATTTTATTTCTGGGCCAACCTCCTTTCATGCAAGAATAAGACTATACAGTGTATTCTACCAAAATGTGTACTGATGCTAAGCAGGTAACTGTATAAAAGGTTTCATATACTTCTCTTTCCAAACAGCAGGGGTCGCTCTTGTGTAAGTCCTCTCTACCATCCAGTAAATAATGTTATCCAGTGACCAGTCCTTCTCCAAGTATACATTAGTCTGGCAACTGACTTCCTCCTGCTGCATACATCTTCATGAACTGAGTGAGTGATCATAAACCACTAGAAGCTTTATTTTTTTCCCTCACTGCTTGTTGTGTTTAATTTTGTCTCCTTTTCTGCAAAGATTAGAAAAGCAAACAAACAATCCAGGTAAATTGAAAAAAAAGAACTTCTGAACAGAAACAATGATTCTTCCTTTTACTTGAAATTGTTAAACATCTTTATCATAATAGTTAATCTGTGCTAAGCACCAACTCTGCTTGCAGAGCCCTTTGCATGTGCTTTCTTATTTAGCCCTCATCAACTTGTGATTACCTGTACTGTGAACATAAAGAAACTGATACCAAGAGTGATTAAAAACCTGTCAATTGATCAAACACCTAACAAAAAAACCAAAATGCAAATGCAAATGAACTGTAATACAAAGCCAGTGGGCTAGAGTCCATGGCATCATCATGTGAGAACTCAGTACTTTAAGTATTTATAATGTATTTTCTGTTAATACACATGCATATGATTGCAGCATTTCTCTTTCTTAACAAAGACATTTCTGTCCTTCATCTCATGTTAATGTTGAAGTCAAATACCTTCCACACATACTTTGAATCTGTCTCCTGTCAGAGGGTTTATTTGAATCCTACTCATGTACTGTCTTGATGTAGCTCTACTTCTGTCAGTGCTGGGTTAGCACGCTTTTATACAAGAGGAATTGAAAATGAAATGCTATGAAATTGATACGTACACACCTTCTAGACCTTCAGAGCACTGCTTTGTACTAAGATATCTAACAGATGAACTTCTATGGTAGTATCCATTTAGGCTGGCAGTCAAGTGTGAGCTCTTGAATAAAAAATCATGTTGAAAAGATTTTTTTATCATGTTAGGTTATATAGCTCAGAAAGGTTTGGAATTTGTTAGCCATTTATAATGCGATTATAATGCCCTTTGGTGAGTGTTGTTTGAAAGCTAGGTTATCATCGTGTACCATTAGAGATGAGGGTCCTTGTACCTCTGACCAACTTGATAGTTTACATTTAAGCAATGTCAAAATTTATATATAGCCCCCTCCCTAAAATATTCAACTTAAATCTTTGCTGCCTTATGTGAATTTCATCCTTTGTCAGTTGAGACTAGCCAGAGAACACAATGCTCTTTCTATTCAGGCAAATGCTCCCATAGTTGCTCATAGTTTTGTCAACATTAAAAGAATTATGCTCTTTTCTGAGGTTGAAATCACTACAGTTAAACAGGCTAAATGTTATTTGTGATGAACCACTACAGACTTTATCTTGGAAACTGTTTTTTCAATATGTTTTGTAAACCCAACTTATTTTGATAAAGTCACTATTCATTTCTCCAGTGACTTTTTTTTCTTTTTTAAAGTGATTTTTTTCTCTTACATTATAGAGTATCCTCACATTTACCTTTCCATTTGATCCTCTCTATCACTATAAGTCTTTGAAGCAAACTGACTGAAGCAATAGGCTATTTCCTTAAGGGTAAAAAGATAATACGAAACCAGATGAGTACTAGAACCCAGGTATGCTGGGTGTGTGTTCATATGCTTAAATCATTCTTATTGTTAATGAAATGATCACACCCAAGCATAAAAAATAACTGAATGTGTCTATACGAAAAGCTTGGAGCTTTGTTGGCAGTTGACTTTAGGCAGTACACTCCATAGCTGGGACTCAGGGATAGGAGAGATTAATTTTGAATTTAATACTCGGTATCATTCTGTACCTTTTACAAATGGGTGAAATTATTTAAGTTATAATGATTTAAAAACAAAGAGACTGGTAGAAAGAAAGAATGGTATTACTACTTTTTTTCCATATTAAAAAATATCATTGCAGTCACGAGAGTTTTCATGAATTTGATTCTCTGATTTGACTAAATACTTCTACATTAAAGCTAGCTATTTCATTGCTCTCATGCTTTTATGCAATGGAATAGGTATCCTCGTTAATGTGTGAGTGTTTAAACAATTGAGCTTTAAAGAAGATAATTATCTCTTAAATTATTTTGTTTGTATTATTAAGTATGGCATTATTTAATATGTATAAGTAAGGTTACCATCAATTTATTGTTCAACTCACAATATTATTGGTAGGTAATTAGATTGTATCGGTGATACACATATGATTTCAAGCAGACTAGGATGTTTGATCATTATAAATTTATTGAGTATTATATTCAATTAGTGATAAAGAGTTACTAGGCATAAAGTTCTAGAATTGTGCCTTTTCTTGGAGCGAAGATTACTGAACAAAATTACTGAATAAAACACTTCTTAATATCACTGGAAACATAAAACATTACATGTTGCCAATAATACAAATATTAATGGCTAACAGAGTAAATAGACTAATCCCTCCCCCGTCGTGAATTTACAATATGAAAAGTTCTTGAAAACTTGGATTTATTTGAATCCTTTAAGATTTTCAGATTGCCTATTTAAGGTCTGCTAGCCATTCCTTCTGGCAATATTTAGAAGACATAAGAGGGATTTGAAAGAAAAATAAGTAAAGCAAAAAGCAGACTAAATGTAGAGGATTTGACAATGCAGCTTTGGGAGAAAAATGGGGAAATAAAACTCCTAGTACAGTGTGTTTTGCTTTGTTATGATACACTTTTACATAAATTTATCATAACTAACATTAATAAAAATTACTAACATGTATCAGAAACTTAATGTGCAAGGTACTTTGCTATGCACTTTACCTGGGTTATCATATTAGAACACATCTAATTAGATACATTTATTATTCTTATTTTATAGTTAAGGTAACTAAAACACAGAACAATTACTAAAGTTGGCCAAAGTCTCACAGCTTGTAAGTGGCTAAGCTGAGAATCAAACCTAGGACATCTAACCCTGACCTCTTACTAATTACTTTGATGTCATATTGTCCATATATGTGTTAACTGTATATCCCCATGCATTGGAGAATGGTTTTGTTAAATATTCTTTATTGCTGTAAAGTATTCTCCTTCAATTATGCCAAACAGAATAGACTAAATAAAGTTTCCACAAACATTTTGTTTCCCAAATATCTGGGTAAATAGCTGTATCTGAATCATCGTTGGGAAGTAGGGCAACAATTGTAAGGTGTATATTCAAAAGTCATTAAAAATTCCAACTAAAAATCAAAGGGAGAGATAAGGAGTTTTTATTGTAAGTGTTTCAAAACAAAATAATCCTAACTGCGCTAAGTAAAACTGACAGGGATGTGGGCACGTCAACAGATTTTCTGGTTGATGGAAAATAGTTTTATAATTAATATTGTTAATTATTCAAGATACTCAAATGTCATTAACATCCTCTTTATTAAATACTCTTTTAAGTATCTTTTTAAATTTTATTGTAAGGTAAATTTTAAGTTATGACAACACTTTTTCATAGGTTGACTAAACTTAAGTTTTAGGAGTACAGACATCATGTCTGCTTTGCTCAAGTTGTTACCTCATTACCTTGTATAGTAACTGCCAAATAGCTGGCAATCAATAGTTGTGGTTCAATGAATGGATGAATGAGTGAATGAGAGAATTGTCTATTCATGTCCTTTCTCAACCCTTTATTTTCCTCCATGAGATTTTAAATTATATGAGGAATAGTTATAATCTTAACATTAATTTTGTCATGAAAACAACTTACATAATCATGAAATAATTATGATATTGCTTTTTATTTCCTGAAAAAGAAATACAGCTCAGCAGTGGTTTTTCTCCTCTATCTCTGAGAAGGAAATGCCTAAGCTTTCATATTTTCTAAAGGTACAGTCTCAATAAATGAAGTACACTTTTTACGCTGTGTTCAAGAGGGTGAAATACACAAAGAAACCAGTACCTCAATGCCCCTGTTACATATGAAAACCAGGATTCTTAGTGCTCTGTTAGAATTTACTTTGCAATTCACAGACATAACAACAGCTTGGGTTCTTTGAAGATATAAACAGCATCAAAAATGTAAGACTTTGTGACCACAGGACTTAAGAGTTTCATTTGAAAATTCATTCTGATCATTTGAGAAGTAACTCTCAAAAGAATGAGGGAGTGATTGGGTGAGTAAAGGGAAGGCTTCCATCTTATGCTGTTTTTCAGCACTAAGGGCAGCATGGCAGCATGTAGCAGGTGTTCAAAGTTATTTGTTAAATGGCTGAAAGAGAAAACAGAATCACAATGTATGGAGATAATGTAGAATGGAAATTTCTATTTATAGCCTCCAAGATCTGGTTATTTGCCTTATGTATAAAAGGAATCTTTCTCTGCTGAGCTGAATAAACACTAAGCTGTACGAAAAGTGAATTAATGAAAGTGTTGGAAGGTAAAATAAATACCAGCTCTAAGTTTAAACACATTTCTATGAAAATAAGTCAGTACAATGATAAAAATTATACTAATGAATAGAGACATGTTATAGCATGAAAAGGGTGATTTCTAGAGTGGGCTTGTTGTGCATACCTTATGGATTTGACTGTTTTGAGACCCATATGCTTTAGATCAGAGTTTCTCAAACTTTAGCTTGCATAAGAATTACATGCATACTTACTGAAACACAGTTTCATATTTCTACCTCCAGAGATTCCAATTCAGTAGTTTTGAGGCAGGGATGAGATGCTGCATTTCTCAAAAGCTCTCAGTTGATGTTGGTCATGCCAGTTTGAAGACAAGACTGTGATTAATGCTACTTTAGATAATTTTAGACTCTTCAAATGTCTACTTTATTGCAAATTCACATGTTATAGATGTGTGTGTGTGTATAATTTTTTCCTATAAAACAATTTTTCTTTTTTCTGTTACAGTTTTCTCTGTGAAGAGGGTAGCTTTGTTCCTCTTAGAATTAGGTAATAATAGGCATTTTAAAGTAAGCACAATAGCATGATTCCTTCTTAAAATGGATGCAAAATTTTTTTCAGAAGGTCTTTTCTCACATCCAATAGATATCTTAAACTGCCAACTTAGGCAATGTTATGAAGTAGAAAATAGTCACAAAGTGGCAACATGGTATGTTTGTGTATATATAAACAGTTTATTCAGAAGTGACACATTTTATTGGCCAAAGCAAGTCTTATGGCCACTTCTGACATAACTGGTAGAAACATATCACTTGCCCATAGGGAGAGGCATCACAAGCCACTAGCCAAGCCAGACATCAACTGAGCCAGGATGTAAAATTCTCCCATGGGGAGGGACAGTTGATATTTCTAATGCTTCTCTTATTGGAACAAATACTGAACAATTAGTTACTTATCACCTCTGTTTTTTAACCTCTCAATACAGAATTTGAATCACATATAAATATTTACGAAAGACGAGTCATACTTAAGTATGACTGATATCTTTGCAAATAATATTTCCTAAAGATCAGATATTTGTATTTAAAAAGATATACTAAGTTTGCTTGGAACCCGTGCTCTTTATTTTCCTGGATTTATTGGGAAGAAGAGAATGCTAAGCTTGGAGTCAAAGACCTGGATTTGATTTTGATTCTAATACTTAGTGTCTGTGACTGTAAGGGAGCTAATTAACTCAGTTTCTGCTTTTGTTTAATATGATAACTAATAACTTCTTCAGTGTGGGGCAGCTAACACAGAAATAAAGGAGACGATATAAATCACATCACAAACATTAATGACAATATAAATTCTGGGTCTGATTAAGATTGTTGCTTTGTAACATCTGATGATTTTCAAAAATCACTAGTTACTGAAACTTCAACTTAGATTTCTTAGGAGTTTTAATGAATCTTGAACACTATGGAAAGTAAAGTATAAAAACACTGATTTAAATTAAAAACACTTAAGGTTTAGTTCATTAAAATGTCTGGGAATATGATTTTTAAGTATAATTAATTAGGAAAAGGACAGGTTTGACTTAAAAATAGCCATGTCACACTATTTGACAGTTCATAATATGAAATTATGATACTTTACGTTCTGGGTTACAATGTTGTGTAACTAGTCTTTATAAAATCAGTGTTATGAGAGGCATGAATTTTGCTATGAAGTGTTCGCTCCATTGAACATTTTATTTTATCATATCATATCTATCTCTATATTTTTTGTTTTCTTAGAGTTCTTTCTTCAAGTATTTGTTTGCCCTGGATATTTATTTCTACTGAACAGAACTCAAGTTGAATATTTAGTGCTTTGGACCATGTGTTTACTTATTTATCTTTAAACTGTTACCATTTTCAAAGCTCTCTTGTGGAAGAGTGATTTCTGTTTTTCATAATTCTCACCTTTCTTAAATATGCAAAAAGTATCAGGGCATTCAGAAGGCTAATGATAATGACCACCTGTTGCTTTAGTGTACTTTTCTTCAATTAATGTGTGAAATATTCTTATTTATCCAATAACCCCATATAATACTGATAAATCTGTACTTTTAAGATGAAGATTTATCCATTACTTACCACTTTTCAACTTGGTAACACATAAATATATTGTTTACTAATTAAAATCTTGCCCAAATTCATGTTTCTAATGTGAGAGAAAATGTCTCCTACTAAATTTCTCTGATAACTGAAATTATGATGGACCTTCAATGTAAAACTATAAAACTGAAAAGTGAGTAAAATACAGGGTTAGAATAGATTCCATTAAAAAATGAGAAGGAGGGCTTCCCTGGTGGTGCAGTGGTTGAGAGTCTGCACTCTCAGGGTTCGTGCCCCGGTCCGGGAAGGTCCCACATGCCGCGGAGCGGCTGGGCCCGTGAGCCACGGCCGCTGAGCCTGCACTTCCGGAGCCCGTGCTCCGCAACGGGAGAGGCCACAACAGTGAGAGGCCAGCGTACCGCAAAAAAAAAAAAAAAAAAAAAAAAAGAGAAGGAAAACATTTCTTTTTTGAAGGATAGGGGATTCTATGCAAAAAATTGTGACCTATGATTCATTTTTCCTCAGTCTAATTCTCCATGAATATTTTCTTAACCATATACCTCCCTGGATCTCTCCAAACCTTGTGGAAGTCACATTTTTCCTTTGATTCCAAAAGGACATTATATATGCAACTAATATTACATTTTCTAGCTATATTTTAATTAGTTGTTTATTTGTCCTTCTTCCCACTTTACTGTGAGTTCTCCAAAAGTAGGAATGACTCTCATTCATATAAGAAAATATCTGAAATACAATAAATAATATGTAAATTCAAGGTATAATCTGGTGTAGTTAAGATATAATCTGATGAGGTTAATTCAGACTGATCATAGTATTTATATTTAAGCAATAGTTCTGAAACATTCACAAATTTTCATTATTAAGAAACAGTGTAACGGACATTTTTCGCTATACTTGTGACACTTCAACTCATAGATAATTTTAATAGTTCTAATTAATCAAATTTATTTGTACTTAATGTCTCTTTCCTTTTACTGTTTACGAATGAATCTGTGATATGTATTTGTAAGATAACAGCATTTTTCAAGTATTTCAACTAATAAAGCTCTAGCTTCTCAAAGTTTAAAGACAATGGAGCGTCACACTTTTGATGAATATTTATCATATAACATTTTGTTCCTTCATGTAATTTACTAAACCATTTCTAATTAATCGTAAATGTTCAACTGAAGCAGGAGACTGTCTGAAAGGTAAAGGAGGGAGAAAACAATGCTGCAAGCTGTCATGGTTTTACTAACAAGAACAACACGGAATATGGATGACATTGTAATTTTAAAAGAGCCATTTTTCTTTGCTTTCAAGCTTATTACTTAAATTAATAATGTTTGGGGATGTAATTTATATTACCCTAGTCATTTAAGACATCAGGAAATCACAGTGATGTGGTGCTTTAGGAAGATGATGAGGCCATGTGATAAAACTGTAAAAAAGCTGACTTTATGCACTGCTTTTTCACATTATCTTCACTTCTGTAACTTTTTAAATTAAATTTCAACAAAAATGTCAAATCCAAAGTGGTTTCCAATTCCTCATCTGCCTTTTGTAAAATGGTTCGGTTTGTGTGCTTTGGGAACTACTTATTACAATATGCTGCTGAGTCTGCAACTCTAATGCAGTCAGCAGTCTGGAAATTTTCTCAGATCTAGACCATTTAATGTAATGTTTTTTGCCTTTACATAGCCCTATTTTTTATTAAGTGCTTGCTAAACTTAGGGTTGACTCCCTTCTTTATATTAGACCTAATATGAGTTCTTACAAAATACAAAGTGAATTTCTATTACCCAGAGTTTTAGAAGCCAGTTAAAAGAGGTTTCTATTATACTTTTTTCTCTATTTAAAGCAGTAGTACACACCACTTAGATATTGCCCAATGCGGTTTGTGAAATTTCCAAGAAATGTTTTTATTTTTCATATATCTGAGCAGCTTTGAAGCTCCTGTGTTTGGCCTGATAAACACAGAATTTTCCTCACAAACAGGTTTCTCGTCTTAAGGAGGGTAGCCTGCTTATTCTAAACTCTCTTAAGGCAAAAATGAAAATGATTATGTATATGAGCATAATTAAAACTCTGTTCCTTCAGAGGTGGTTCAAGATGGCAATGTGCCTAAGGAGGCACTCCCAGGAAAGTAAGCAGGGAGACACCATGCTTGAGCACCCCGTTGGCCTTGCTACAGTTCAACAAGACTCCCCAGAAAGGGGAGCCCACATTTGTGCAACTGTCATCCAGGGGACACATCCAAATCTTGTCTGGAGACCAGGGGGAATTATGACTGTGGTCTCACAGGACGGTATATATCTTCAAGCTTTTAAAGCTGCTGCCTGAGGATCTGGCATTCAATCAGCCTGAAACTAGGTGTTAAATGAGATTCCTCCCTTTGGACCACTGACAGGTCTTGGCACACCCTCAACAATGAGGCCATACCAAGAATAAATCATGTAGTATAGACAACCAGAAAGATTCAGGAGATAAACAAGAGCTAGGGCAGTGTCGATCAAGAAGGATCATCACCTACACAAGGCCACTCCTAAAGACTGAGAAAGATAGCAGTTTTGCCCAATATAGAGAAACAAACACAGAGAGCCAAGCAAATGAGGAAAAAGAGAAATAGTTTCCAAACAAAAGAACAAGACTAAACCTCAGAAAGAGACATTTTTTAAAAAATTAATTACTTTTTTTATTGGAGTATAGTTGATTTACAATGTTGTGTTAGTTTCTGCTGTATAGTAAAGTGAGTCAGTTATACATACACATATATCCACTCTTTTTTAGATTCTATTCCCATATAGGTCATTACAGAGAATTGAATATGCTATTCAGTAGGTTCTTATTAGTTATCTATTCTATATATAGTAGTGTGTATGTGTCAGTCCCTGTCTCCCAATTTATCCCTCCCCGCTTTTCCCCCTGGTAAGCACAACTTGGTTTCCTACATCTGTGACTCAACTTCTGTTTTGTAAATAGGTTCATTTGTACCATGTCTTTAGATTACACATAAAAGGGATATCATACGATATTTCTCTTTCTCTGACTTACTTCACTCAGTATGACAATCTCTAGGTCCATCCATGTCACAGCAAGTGGCATTTTTTTATTCTTTTTTATGGCTGAGTAATATTCCATTGTATATATGTACCGCATCTTCTTTATCCATTCTTCTGTTGATGAACATTTAGGTTGCTTCCATGTCCTGGCTATTGTAAATAGTGCTGCAATGAACATTGAGGTGCATGTATCTATTTGAATTATGGTTTTCTTCAGACATATGCCCAGGAGTGGGATTACTGGACCATATGTTAGCTCTATTTTTAGTTTTTTAAGGAATCTATATATTGTTCTCCATAGTGGCTGTACCAGTTTACATTCCCACCAATAGGGTAGGAGGGTTCCCTTTTCCCCACACCCTCTCCAACATTTATTGTTTGTAGATTTTTTGATGATAGCCATTCTAACTGATGTGAGTTGATACCTCATTGTAGTTTTGATAGAAAAAGATCTTAATGATATGGAGATAAATTACCTACCTGATAAAGAATTCAAAGTAATGGTCAAATCTGCTTACCAAACTTGGGAGTAGAATGGATGAACATGGTGGGAACTTCAACAGAGAGTTAGAAAATACAAGAAAGAACCAATGAAAGCTGAAGAATACAATAACTGAAATGAGAAATACACTAGAGGGAATCAACAGCAGATTAGATCATAGAGAAGATTAGATCGGTGATATGAAAAAGAGGATAGCAGAAATCACCCAATTGGAGTATAAAAAGAAAAGCAATTTAAATGAGGATAGCATAAGGGACTTTGGAGACAGCATTAAGTATACTAGCATTTGCATTATAGGGGTCCCAAAAGGAAAGGAAAGAAAGAAAGGAGTAGAAAACTTATTTGGAAAAATAATGGTTGAAAACTTCCCTAACCAAGGAAGGAAACAGACATCCAGGTCCAGGAAGCACAGAGAGTCCCAAACATAAAGAACCCCAAAAGAACCACATCAAGACACATCATAATTGAAGTGTCAGAAGTTGAAGAGAGAATTTTAAAAGCAGCATGATAAAAAAAGCTAGTTACATATAAGGGAACCACCATAAGATTATCAGAGGGTTGTTTTTCACACTTTATTGGAGTATAATTGCTTTACAATGTTGTGTTAGTTTCTGCTGTATAACAAAATGAATCAGCTATATGTATACATATATCCCCATATCCCCTCCCTCTTGAGCCTCCCTCCCACCCTCCCTATCCCACCCCTCTAGGTTGTCACAAAGCATCGAGGTGATTGCCCTGTCCTATGCACCAGCTTACCACTGTATGACAGACTCTAGGTCCATTCACTTCACTACAAAGAGCTCAGTTTAGTTCCTTTTTATGGCTGAGTAATATTCCATTGCATATATGTGCCACATCTTCTTTATCCATTCATCTGTTGATAGACACTTAGGTTGCTTCCATGTCCTGGCTATTGTAAATAGTGCTGCAATGAACATTCGTTTTATTTCTTTTTTCTTCTCTGATTGAACATGTGGTACATGTCTTTTTTTGAATTATGGTTTTCTCAGGGTATATGCCCTGAGAAATCCCAGTAGTGGGATTGCTGGGTCATATGGTAGTTCTATTTTTACTTTTTTTAAGGAACCTCCATACTGTTCTCCATAGTGCCTGTATCAATTTACATTCCCACCAACAGTGCAAGAGGGTTCCCTTTTCTCCACACCCTCTCCAGCATTTGTTGTTGAAAACTCTGCCAGAGCAACACATAGGATATTTCAGATCACCAGCAAAGAAGTTAGAGAAGGAGAATGCAATGCAAAACAAACAGAAACACAAAACAACTTACTTTTAGCTTATACATATAGACCAACCACAAATTTAACTTTCATACAAATTAAATATGGCTTCTAGTAGTCTTCAGGGATCAAACTGCAATTAGCAAATTCATACTGAAACACTAGGAGGTAGGCTGCACCTTGATTTGTACAATTATAACAAACCATAGTTGGCTTCTACTCTGGCACTGTCTTGACCTAGCACTTCATTTTCTCATCTAGCTACTGTTTATGCATGAATTACCTGAGAGACATGGCTTTGAATGACTTAATTTAATAAAATTAAGTCTTTGACTTTTTTTGGTCAAAACAACTACCATTAGCAATAATGCATTTTGAATTACTATGTGGGAGTGTGCCCTAGTGTTACATGACTAAAAAGCATGCCTCAGTACATAAATAAATAAATAATCTTGCTTTTACTCTGTGTATACAAAATAAATCTGTTGAAATAAAATGTGTATCACTAACTTCCTCTCTGTTATGCAGTTTCTCAGTATTGATGGCAGTGATCTCACTGTGGCCTATATGATAGTCTGTTCTCCAACAACAACTTTATTATTAATTTTTCTTAAGCACCATTTTCAGTTGCCATTCCTACCAAGACTTTTCATTCACTAGCTACTATTTCATACTTCTCTAATTTTTCAAGACCCTCCCCAAGCAGACCACTCTCTATGTTTACAGTATAATTTTCTCCTGCTTTGTGGAGCCAATGTTGTCACCGTCTCACAAACTCAGTATGCTCATTTCTTCGTGGAGAGATTTATAAGCTTATTTTCCTTTGCTCTGAATTCCCAAGAGCCTTACCTTCATGTTTATGAATCTTACCACTTTTTAATACCTAGCTCAATTCTTATCTCAAATACTCAAAGGGAGCTTTGGCTTACCACACTGGCTATAATAACTTTCTCTTCTGTCTCCAAATAAGCGAACTGTAGAGGAAGGGCCAAATTTAAAATAATGACTGGTCATACAGTGTGTACTGTTATTTTGGGTGTATTAGTTTAGCTTGTTCATTGGATGTGACAGTCTTGGGTAAGGACCAAGATTTATATAATTTGCTTTCTATTTAGGGCCTGGGGAATGAGTGCTCACTATCTGCTCAGTTCCTGTGTGGAACATGCTTATAATTTAAAAGGGAGGAAGGGTAGAATATGGTTTCCTGTAAGAGTTATCTTCTTCTGAATTCCAACAGAAGCAAAATTATTTTGGAACAACCCAAAATTAATCCAATTTGTTTATATTCTCCGACAAGATGACAGATCTTTAGACAAAGAGTTTTGTTTAATCAAAACACCAGGCTCAAATGAACAGTAACAAAATCCATGTTGCTATTCTGTTTAGAATAGGTTTGCCTGCTGTCATTCCCAAATATCCGTGATTAGGAACACTGAAAGACAAATGAAATGCAGGACATTTCACAAAATTGTAATGGGGTTAATATCAGAAAGCATCAACATTCTATTTCTCCTGTTGCTTTTGCAAGTAGGGTGTTGAACACAGCCAAAGCAATTTTAGTTGCATTTAGAGTTAGAACCATTTAGATTACTCTTATATTTTGCTAATTGTTAGCTCTAGTCACAAAACTACATGGAAACTTCCTTGAAAGAAGGAAGTGGATGTATTTTTTTTTTGTTACCAGAACTTTTGGCACTGTTCCTGATAAGTATTAAGATTTTTAGTATAGATTGATGGTGACTGCTTGCTTCACTATCTTTCTGTTAGGTTCAAAACAGTGAGAACATATAAAGTTTTACTTGAGATATTAACAAGTTAAATAGAAATACCTTTAATCATATTGGTTTCTATAGGACGGTAGACTTAGTGTTAGGGTTAAATATTAGTAGAACAAAACATTTAAAAATATACATTTTTTAACATCCAGCACAAATATTTAAAACTAGGTTTAACACAGTGAAAATAATGTTTATGTAGTAATCATTAGATTACTAATTAATATGATCAGGTAATCTACTGGCATTTGTTCTCTATGTGTTATTTTGAATTTCTTATTTCAAATTCATAATGTAAAGGACATAGTCATTGTTTCACAACATTGATCCAATCTATGAAGATACAAATAGAGTAGAAGTAGAATGGGGAGAAAAAATTCATATAAATAAGATGATACAGAGAATTATATTTAATTTTCCTTTACACATCATGAAATTAAAATGAAACTATGTGTTGAGCTTTTGAAATATTTTTCCTTAAGATATTATTGTCTAAGGGAGGTTTTTTTTAGTCTTTAAGAGTAGCCTTGTTCTTAAATATTATGTGTATGTAAGTGTGCATATAAATGTTTAAACCGTAGTTTTCAAGGGTATATAATATGATTTGACTCTTTTTCTATGGAAAAAAAATAAGAAAAATGGTGTGCTAATTCCTCTTATTCTTTCTTTCCTCCTAAACTTTTTTTTTTTCGTTTATATTATTCAGCTGCTTCTCAAATCTCTGCACTGGAAAGTTTCACTCTTTCTTAGATATTTAAAAATAAGAGAAGGAAGAAAAGTTGGTACTGCATTTCCAATTCAACCTCATTAGAACCACTAAGAGAGTGTACTCACCATCTTCATCCTTGTGGATGCCCTTCTGTTTCCTTTATACATGGACACAGCTCGGATGTGTATAATATTCTTCAGTTATGTATTAGACGTATATTGTTGCCATAACAAATTACAGCCAATATAGTGGCTTTAAAGAGTAATATTTATTATGTTGCAGTTCTGTAAGTCAAATACTCAGTGTTGGTCTCATGGGGCTAAAAATCAAGATGTTGACAGGAAAGTTTGTATTTTTCATTTCCTTGTTCGTTCTGGTGTTGGCAGAATTTAGTTCTCTAAGACTAAAGGACTAAGGTTTCTGGTTTCCCTTGATGGCTCTCAGCTTGGGATCCACTTACCTCCTAGAGGCCTGTCTCTACTTTTTGTACATTTCCCCCAACATCTCAGAATTGGCAATGGGGCATTAAATGCTTCTCCTGCTGGCATCTCTCTGACTCATTCTTCTTGCCTTCTTTCATTTTTAAGGGCTCATGATTAGATCTTGCTCACACAGATAATCCAAAATAATCTCCCCATATCATAATCCTTAATTTAATCCTGTCTACAAAGTCCTTTTTGCCGTGTAAGATAGAATATTCATAGTTTCTGGGGATTAGGGCATGGACATCATTGAGGGGCCATTATTTTCGTTCCCAAAGGTTATATTTTCTATTCTACAAAACTTGGGGGCATTGTTCCAATGTTTCATATTATTGAATATTGCTGTGGCGATCTTGAGAACAGCTTGATTTTCTTACTCTTGAAAGATCTGTTTTTTTCAATCAGGATTCTCATAGAATTATTTCTTCATATTTTAGTTTTCCTAAATTTGAAATTATGATCATATTTTAGCTATTTTCCATAAAATTCTATCCATCTATTGACCCATCTATTATCTAAGTTTTGGACATTGTATGAAATTTTCCAACATTTCAGGAAAATTTTTTATTATATATTTGGATATCTTTTGTATTTCATTTGTTGAATTTTCTAACTTCAGATCACCATTATTTTTATTTTGTATTATTATTGTCCTCAGATCTTACCTTCTAATTCATCTCTGCATATTACTTTTGTATTTAATGTGATTATGAAAATCCTTTGTTTAGTTGAATAAGTTATATTTCTATCCTGACCATTCTATTGGTAATTTATTTATTATTTATTTTATGGTGCTGCTTTGATCAATTTGTACCCTTTCTCTGTAATCATAATTTATACTCACTTCTGTTGCTCTATCTTTTCTTCTTTAAGCTTTAATTTAGTGAATTCATTGTTTTGTTAAGTTTTATAGTACAAAGTACTGGAAGGAATTTTTCTTTTAATTTTTCATTATGTCTTCAAGTTTTAAATGGACTATTTTAATATATTTTCATGAGTGTTATTTGTTTACATATTTAATATATTTGCATGATGTCATTTATTTTTTCTTGCTATGTTACATTTGGGTAATTCTGTCTACAACTGTTTCTTCTAAAATACTGTGAGTGAATTCTCCATTACTCCTTTCTTATCATTACATACTTAAAGTTTGAAGGTTGGGTTTTGTGTTCTGTGCACTTTTATGTAAATTTGACATTTCCTGGTGTGAGTATGACAAATACACTGAGCCCTTTGCTTTTGTTTTCTTTTTCAGTAATTCAGTTAGAAGTCACTTCACTCTAATTAAAGATTTAGTTTAGTTTGCTCAATCATTTAAAAGTGCTGTAACATATACCTCATTAAACTTGTTCTGGGTGGTGCAGTTTCTCTTTGTTTTTTCACTAGTCTGTCTGCAGTTGCCACTGTTACTTTCTCCTCCATCTCCCTCAGACCCTCCCAATCAGAGAGGAAAAGGCCATGGTATTCCATTACTACCACGTCTCTTCAAATATGGGAGTCATAGTTTCTCAGGATTTGCCTAAATGACAGCTTGGGAGAGGTGGACCGAGGGTTGAGAACTCTTCTAAAAATGTCAGCTTCTTCTGATCATCTTCATTTCAAGTTTAGAAGAGGGAGATTCTTAGAACTGGAATCACTTTTTCACGTTTACCTAGAGATCAGCAGTCCTTACAGATTCATCTAAAGACTCAGGTCTTTTCCTACATCTTTAAACTATTCTCTGCTTGTGTCTACTCATTTCTCATTTGCTTCAGTCTCTTCTTCAGGATCATAATTATCATCCATTAAGCTCAATACCTCTGATCTTATTCCTCATCATTTGTCTTTTTTTTTTCTTTTTCTATATTCTGGAAGAACTTTGTTCCAATCTAATGTAATTCAGTTTTCTATTTTGTGGTGATTTTTTGGACGTGAAGCTGATCTATATTATAATTTTCCCTTTATTATTTTTAGTTCCCTTATTTTATTTCGTTAGCTCATCCATTTCTCTTTTCACTCTTTTTTGACTCTCAGTCGGCTCACCTTTTATCTTTGTTTTCTTATTTTATTTTATTTTATTATTTATTTATTTTTTCTCATGTGTCAGTACTTTTAATGTTGTGCATGTCAAATTATAGTAAAAAACGACTATAAACAAGATGCAGCCCCTCTATTTCCATGAATAGCGCACTGCATTACAGTAAACGGAGCTTATATTCAACCATCAAATGTGGTTCTCCCATTAGTTCACTTTGTGATGGGTCATTAAGAATATCTTCAAATCCAATAGTCTCATCATTACCCCTCAAAATATCCAATGAAAGGTTTGAGCTTGGAAGAAAAGGAAGACGCTGAACCTGCTGCACTGCGTTGAATTCCATTTGTAGTTTTAATGGAGCAAATAGACCCTGGATGTTTCTCAGTGTGGAAAAGTTCATTTTATCTTGGTTGAGCTGGAAATTTTTTTCTGATAATTAAAGAGGATGACTGGGCAAAAGTTCATTTTTCACATAAGAAAAACCTTTTCGAAGAAGATCATGACTTTCAAAAGTTCCACTTGCTGAAAGTTCAGTAACTGGAATACTGTCCTTTAGCTGAGATCCAAGTTCTCTGGCATTCATCTTCAACTCACTCTGCGAACTTGTTTTCTTATTTTAAATATTTCCTTGTTTATAAACTTCCTGCATTTTTTTCAAATGGGAGCAAATTAGGTTTAAAATGTGCTTCTTTAATATATATGTATTTTATATAACATATAAAATAGTATTTACACATAAATAATAAAATATATATCATATTTAGATATTTGTAATAATATTTATTTTTAGATTATAATCTTTTTTCAGAATTGTTTATATGATTGTTTATTTCTTGTTTATACATTTTATCTTGGAAAAAATAGCTGTTTATCAATGTAGATGTGTTCCTAACAGGAGTTTTGGAAATTTCTTATTAAATAGCCTTACTATCACCTCTGCCACTCCTTCTCCAGATCTCTACTTCAGGTGCTAGGTGAGATTGTTCCTAGACTTCTCATTGGTGACACAATCTCCTTCATAAGGGAGAAACTCTGTTGTGCTCAGGGGAATCCTAATTCCCTTGCTGGCTTTCATATAGCCACATAATTTCAGGCTTCCATTACCAGTTTCTTTTAATGCTGGTAATTCAAAATAAAGAAGGACATTTTAAATGATGTACTCTAAGTATGTCCCATGGCTCATTCTTTTTAAAATCCCTAGCTCTACCTCAATCATGGAGTGTTAGCAGGGTTCATTTTCAGGAAAGTTTATATTTATTCTGAGACACTGCAGTGCTTCCTCAGTTGAGGAATGTGTCTTTACACAGATAACTGTGCCTGATTTACTTCTATCCTATCTGTATGATATTTCACATGACATCTTTATAATACCTGAGATGTAGATGATGTTCTTTTCTCAGTTTCAGTGATGATATAGATATTTTCATCTTTTCATATTCCTGTTGTGATTTCTGAAAATGTGTCTCTTCTAAATTTGTTATCTTAGCTGCAAGTTACAACCATTTATTTTTGTTGGATCTAATTTTTTAGAAATTAAATATGGGATCAGTTTTTATTTGACAAAAGAAAAAGATTAAACTCAGAACTAATATTTTATTTATTTTTTTAATTTTTTTTTTGTGGTACGTGGGCCTCTCACTGTTGTGGCCTCTCCTGTTGCAGAGCACAGGCTCCAGACGCGCAGGCCCAGTGGCCATGGCTCACGGGCCCAGCCGCTCCGTGGCATGTGGGATCCTCCCGGACTGGGGCACGAACCCCCGTCCCCTGCATCGGCAGGTGGACTCCCAACCACTGCGCCACCAGGGAAGCCCCAGAACTAATATTTTAATCAAATATTTTAAACGCTGAAAGAGAGGCTTCTCTGTGGAAATTCAATCTTAATCACAAGAATGAAAAATAACAGAACAAAATATTATTATAAATTGGTAGGTTTCTAATGTGAAATTAAAATTTTTATACATATTACAAAGTAATTTTTAAACTTTTATCCTATTACAGACTGAAAATTTTCAGAAAAGACTTAAAAATCTATTCAACAGGATATTTTTAAAAGCTTCTTCTATGGGTCAGATGCATTTCTACAAGAGGATCAAGACTGCAAGGTCTCTGGTATCAATATACATGCTAATGGAGGAGGCTAGTCAATAACCAGATAGTGCTAAGTGCTATCATATGTGAAGTAAAATGGAGTGGTGGATAGGAAGTGACTGTTAGAGTACACAATACTGGGCATATGATCAAAGAAGGTCTCTGTAAGAAAATTATATTTGAGTCAATACCTTAATTATAAGGGGGGGGTGAAGACAGACAGCAGTGCAAAAGGCTGGTGTGGATGGGTTGTGGATGTAGGGATATAGCAAAATTCTGAATTAGAGGAAGATAACACATGTACTATTCAAATTTAGCACTGAGCCTTTAAGAACAGAAAAAAAGAAAGTAAAAATAAGAATAATAAAGAAGGCTATATAGTGGTTAAGGTAGAAAAAGAGGAACCTGGCATAAACTGCTTTTTCTTCTCCTTTCTTCTCATTCTTGATTTAAGATCAGAGGATTTTCATGTCTGTGGAATTCTCTTCTTGAGGTAGCTATGGTTTCCTACAGATGAGAGTTCAGTAATCCCCACTCCCAGCCTTGAAATATAATGACAGTGTTGACTGCCTTCCAAATTTCCTACCTTGAAAAACTGCAGATTTCATCACACACAGTGAATGGATGTGCCACTGAGCTGTGGAGTCCTATTCCCACAGCTGTCCCTCAGAATAGGAATTCCTTGGTAACCCATCCACTACCAGCTTCTTATATCAGAAGGAGACAATTCTGGCTTACTGTTTTTCATCCAAGTCTTAGTGAGACTCACCACAGCCAGTTGGTTAACATAAACAAGCTAGTCATTCTTGACCCTCCTTGACCAGCACGAAGTATTTTCTCATCCATTTGTATTCAAATCATTACATTCTAAATCAAAACGATAACTATGAGCTTACTTCTCTTATGATGATTATGTACTTCAAATAAATCTGCTGTGAATCATTTACAGAATATCTATAGAAAAAATCAGCTTTGGAAAAACTGGCCACTTTTTATTATGTAATGATTGATCAAATGTAAAACAATACTACATATACACAGAAGCATATGGGTATATATTCATAGTTATTTTTTGCTATTTTAAAAAAGTAAATATATATATATGATATGTATATGTGTATGGGTGTATAAATAACTAGCTTAGGGGCCATAGATAATCAGATAATAAGTTCAGAATAAATATTGGGTTATTTGACATCTAGTCTAATGTTCAGAATATTTTATCTGGGTTATTTGTGTGTTGTTGTGTAGTCACATTATAATTAATTTAATATCTGTTTATGAGTTTTAATTTTTAAAATTTCAGGCAGGCTAAATAATAGGGAAACAAACTTCTGAAGTTCACATTTATTAACTGTCTCAGAAAATCAATATGATTTTATAAGATAATCACTATGATAAGAACAAGGATCTTAAGTTTAAGATAACAGATAATTAGCTTAATGCTAAATAACTATCAGATATTGAACTAAAACAGTGAAATCACAAAACAAATGGTTAGGACAAACACTTATAATTCATGAGAGTCAGGAATAAAGATGAAACCACCACAAGTCCTCCAGACGTTTTCCATGAGTGAAAACTTTAGCTTATAGTCTTTAATTTCAGATTCATGGCCTCAAATACCCTTCTGTAAAGGCATTTTTCTATGGTTTTCAAAGACATTTATGATTAATTTTTAAAATTAAGAGATTAGCAATTGACCTACTTACATAAAAGTGAAGAGATAGGATCTCATTTTCTTCTTTCTAGTTTTCATCTTTCTACTTGGAAGGGACAATTCTTAACAGCCAGCTTGAATTTCACCTTCCAATTCTATGGGGAATAATATTATCTCCTCTGATTCTATGAAGGTGAGAAAAGTCTAACCAATTATTTCTCTCCAGTGGTGAAAGGTGAATTTTCATTTCCCTATATGTTTTGGAAAATCAGATATCCAATCCATGAGATCAGAATTCTGTTGGGTGCATATTCAATTAAGAAAAAGAAAGAAAAATAACTGTTTGCTCTAACTTTAGTTCCTGTGTAGATTAATACAGATAATTAAGCAGCTTTAATTCTTCAAATGCAAAGTGAATTTTACACAGTCCACTTAAAGTAATAGACAATAATATTTCATTAAACTCATTAACAATGCTTTTGCTATTTGAGTTTACTGTTTGTAGTTTATAGCTACAAAATATAATTTGAAAAGCACATAGGAAGTTAGAATTAAACATTGGCTCATAGATTTTCTGAGAACAGAGTCTCTTATTGTTGGGTGTAGAACAGATCATGGGAGTTTGTATTCTTTTCTGAGTCAGGGCTTGAGGAGAGACTGAGGAGATAGAGACTGCCACACATCTTCCATAGGCTGGTCAGGGGTGAGACAAGGACTGGACCACAGGCTCAGAGTTCACATACTCTAGCACCTGAAAGTGGGTTAAGTTTCTGTATCACAGAGTGAGAGACCATACCCTGTCCAAGCCAACACTCTTGGCATCTCTGGAGGAAATTCTACATTCTAAATGATCCACTATACCTTTCAGGCATTTTTTTTCCACAGTAAGTATAATGATGTAGAAACAAGAAATAATTATTAAAAGAATGAATATGACCATTATATTCATTCCTTACCTTCATTAATAGGTCTATTATGTCATGCACTGTGGCCAAATAATTATAAAAATACATTGGATATAAAAACACTAGCTACCACCTTTGTGCATTAGTTTCATGATTTTCTCTTCTGTTTTGTTTTTATTGCCATACATGTGCATACAATATATTAAAAACTTTCTCTGTGGTGTCCCTGCTCAACCAAAGTTTATGTAATGCCTTTGACTGTTTGCACAATTATTCACGCCTCATTAATTTAATATGCATTTATTGAGCATCTACACTTTTCCAAATAGTCTGTGAGATAAAAAGAAAGCAAATGCAATCTTCCTCCTGGATTTCGTCTCAAGGAGCTCAGAAAGTAGAAGGGAAAATGGACCATTAGCAGTTAACTCTGTCATAAAATGATGCATGGTATAGTAGCAATAATGAACATGTTGGAGGGAGCAGTGATTTTTATTTGGGTTACAAGAGAAGTCTTTACAGAGTGCATAATATGAACTGGGCCTTTAATTTATAGGAATTCAAAAGATAGAAAAGAGCCAGAAGGACATTCCAGAAAAATGGATCACTAAGGAAAGACAGGACAGTGTATATCCAGCAAGTTTTTATTGGATGGCGGAGTGTTGGTTGGGGGAATAGCATGAAGTATAGTCTAATTTTAAAATGGAATGCTAATGGTGTGCAGGAATAACGCTATGAGCACTTAATTCAATTATTTTTCTTCCGTATCAACTAGGCATGCCCATGTTTACCATGAATTTTGAAATTAGGTTTCAATCAAGACCTTCTGCCTTACAGCAAAAATTCTTCTGGATAGTATATCTTGATCATTATATTAAGATTTCCCTTGTTACAATTAATTTATAATTTCTAATAGATGGTATCTATATTCTGTGTAAAGATATGTAAAGACATTTCTTTTTTCAAGAAACTGGAATTAAGGCTTTGTGCCTAAAGGAAAGAAAATGTATCTTCCTAGTTCTTGTCTCCAATGCAACTATTATTTTCAATCAGTCTCTTTGTTCATACTCCTCTCTCCAATATCCTTTCCATTATTGTGGGTTTAATTTAGATTCTAAAAGTTAGATCATTATATATAGTACTAAATTTAATTCACATGTATATACACTAGTAAATATCAACATTTCTTTGAAAAGTATGTTTATCAAAATGACATAGTACAGGTTTCATAAAATATAATTTTGACTTTTCTGTAGTCTTCTGTAAAAAGCTTTCTTTGGAAACTGTGTTTCTTTCTAGAAATAAAATGTAAATGAGCCGTTTTATTTATTCTACTTGATTTTACATTCTTATCAACTTCTAAACATTGCAGACAGGAATTGACCTACTCAGTCCTTATCTTCAATGCCCACTTGAGTTTACACCTAAATATAAATGTCTTCATAATGGTTGGTGTATAATGGGTAGTCAATGAATATTTGCTTGGTAAATAATAGATTATGATGGAAAGAAAAAGATATCCCAAAGTAATCTAAGAAGATTGCTATACATTTCTCAAGTTCTTAAATCTGCTACAGTATCTGCAATTGGTAACTTTAACAGTGTCAATGGCAAGGGATGTACTACTACCTCTCTACTTCATGAAACAGCATTTCAACTGTTAGAAGAGCTGTAGAAATGCTTTTCATTCAGCAAAAATAAATCTCTCTGTCTCTCTCTCACACACAGACACACACACAGACACACACACACACGCACACGCATACACACAAGCAAAACAAAACAAAACCCCCAGATCATTTTTATGCATTACAATCCTTCATTGTTTGTCCCTGGGTAAGTCCCTTGCTTCCCCAAAAAGTAGTTTAAGAAAAAGTCTAATTCTTTCTGTGGACACATATTTCCTGAATTTGACATCAAGTCCTAAAGTAGCCCTTTTAATGCCCGTCTGACTCTTACCTACAAATCTGAAAGACTGACTTTTGATGAGATCTTTGAAACAACCAATTTTTATACCAACCATTTCTGAAGGCTACCCTGTTTCTAGTTTTATGAGATAATGACTTCTTTATATTTTGCACTAATTTTGTCAACTGATTCTTTTACTTTTCACCTGGATTATACTAGCTAATATAATATCTATCAAATCCAATTTATTTAGATCTTGAGTTTATACACAGAGTTATAAAATGTATACCAGTGTATTTCTGGACAAATCTTTAAACATTTTTTTTCCTGATGTGGAAGATTATGATAAATGTACCCATTCAGAATCCAGTGTCCATATGAAATACTAGTCTAAAAAATAGAGATAGACTTCAAGTCTCTCTGCCTTTAACCTCTGTAGATGGCAAATATAAACAATTCTTATCACCTCATCAGTTTGTTTAAAATGCAGGACCTCCACTAGACAAAGCCCTAATGTGCCTACTTTGAGTCATTTTATGTGGCTGAAAAAAAAGTCTGCATTTCTTTTAAAGGTATGGTATATGTTAGAGTTTCCTCTAATTTTCACTGGCCTTATCCTAAATTATATTTATTCAGTGTATTTTTGCATTATCTTGGAAGTTTAAATTTATAATTTACCTTTTGTTCTAATGGTCATTTTCTATACACATGTATATAGTTCTGTCTTCTTCAACTTCTGCAAACACTACAATTCTAATCCACCCGTTTGATTTGCTTCCTTTACTTCTTATGGAGTTATCCTATCCTGTGAAAAAAAAAGAGCAGGACATTTTTTTTTGATGCTGCCTATGGCAATTAGTGATTTATTTCAAACATTGTTTATAACAAAAGGAAAACAGAACTCTCTAAGTTTCTAACATGATGGTTTATTTTAAAATATAAAATTGAGAACTATAGTGTTTCTAGGTTAGTTGATTGATCTTTTTTCCTTAAAGATTTTCTTCAAATGATATTTTAATGTCTTTTCTGGTTTTTTTCTGAGCTCAAAGTTCAACTTGTTTCTCTTAAGTCATTACTTGATTGCTAAGCCCTATATTACTCAGGTGTCCTTTGTGCCTCATTTTAATCTTTGGAATGTTTTGAATTCTGGGGTTATTCCTGAAGATACCCCTCAACACAGTGGTGAAACTAGAAATCTCTAAGAGAAAGTGAAACAGAAGGGTGATTTGAAGAACCCCAAATCCTGCTCTCTGTATCAGTCCTGAACCCTCTTGTACCATTTGCAAACCTGCACATGGTGAGAATGACTGCTCTGTGGTTCTCCTTTGCAATTAAGTACAGCATTGCAACGTAAAAAGAGGCAGATGTTGACACCCACCTGCCGGTTTGTACCAGCTGCATACGTATTCACTTTATATTTTTGGAAGGAAACTTAATTCCTCTGTGACGAAAACACTGCAAAATTGTAACCAGCTTATCAGCCTAATTTCTGTAAGACAACATATTTTCAACTCGCAGTCCCTCAATATTTCTAGTAGAATAGTTGAACAAAAAAATAAAATTATACTTTGATGCAGACTTTTATTCACTTGTTTGGAATCTTACGTGTAACTCAGTTATCATCTTCGGGTTCTAGGATTAAGAAAATTCACTTTTGTTTAAAGTGTTAATCATTACTTACTGGCAGTCTTTCTTACCAGGAGCCAAGTTCTTTTAGACCTTGGGGCAATAGCTGCTTCAGCTGTTGTTGTTCTTTAGCTAGTCTCTCATCTTTCCTCAGCCACATTCCCTTAACCCCCATTGTCTTCAAAGAGTTGGCAAGAATAAAGAGGGGGAAAAGCTTGTGCAGCGCTTATCTGAATTACAAGTACACAAAAACCATGGGCAACAAGAATACAAGAAAGGCCTTAACCCATTGTATAATGACTTGCCTTTCAGGTTCCTCTATCTTTCTCTCTCCCATTCTTCAAATTCAGATGTTCCTCAGTAATTTGTCTTTGGTCCATACCTGTTTTGTTATATGCTCCCTCTCATAGACTACAATAGCTTTAATTAACATCCCAATATTTATACTTCCTAAATCAAAGCCTGTAATAGTAACCTGTCATTCCTTTCCTTTCAGTCCTGTCATCTTCCATGTCTTTAAATTCAGGTATCATAATGTAAAACTCTTCTACCTGGATATTCTTTTGGCATTTTAAACTGAAAATTAGTCATGCCATCTTTCTTCTCACAAAAATATTCTCCAGATTTAATTCCCTCTCCTTCAAGCTTCAGGCATCAAATCCTCCCCTCATTTTCTTGCTTTAAAGCCACGAATAACCAAGTTTTATCACTTTTATCATCTATTAATTTTCATCCATTCCTAAGGTTATTTTTGTAGCTCAGGGTTTACATTGCTTGGGCTATTATTATACCCACGCTCCCCACTATATTTCTATTCATATTTTTGTGTTTGAGTTCCAGAGAAGTTGCAAAGTTGCTGTGTGAACTTGTAGATAATCCAGCTAATTCAGTGTTCTATCTGAAAACCAATGAGAAAACACTAATTCTTAGGGACTTTTAAATAATATATATTATTATATAATATATATACTATAATGTAAGTGTCTCAGACAGTATATATTATATATATTTTAGCATACTGCATGTGGCATACTTATGCATTTGATAAATGCTATTACTTGTTATTATCACAGAATAATTATAGAATAATTATCAATCACATCCATAAATCTGCAATCTATTTTATACATAATTTATGGGTTTCATTTTCCCATAATACAATGTTAATTTTGTCATTCAATAATTGAAAGTATTGATGTGGTTTATATTGTTCTATAGAATAGTGTAAAACCTTATTAGTTTGAAATTCCAAGTCCTCTATAATTTGATTTTTCACAAATTACCAGCTTATCTCCTACTTTTAATTTTTTCCCTCAGATTTTATTCAAAATGAATTAGTGATAATTCTGTACTTTGTATTATGGTTTATCACTTCAAAGGAAATGTTTTGCTCCAGACATTCCTTCCATTTAGACATTCTACCAGTCTAACAAAGACGTGTTGAAATGTAAAAGAAGGCAAGGAAAGAAGGAAGGGAGGCAGGGAGGGTGGGATGGAGAGAGGGAGGAAGGAAGGAAGGAAAGGAGGGAAAGAAAGAAAGGAAGGAAGGAAGAAATAAAGAAACTAGATGTAATCTATATTGAATCTATATTGACTAAATTGACTAAATTCCCATTACAGTTGATTTGTACCTCTATTGTGTAAATTTTTCTGTTATGTTGCAGAGCACTTATTTAAGATATACTAAACATGAAAACATGAATTTTAAATTCTAATTACATTGTATTGGATAAAATATATTAATGAAACTCTTTAATAAAAGCATAAATAAATCATATTTGGCTGCTATTGAATTATGTGGGTTCTTGTAGCTGTTCTCTTTTCTTACATTTTAGAGCCCCTGAGTGTATCTTAATTTTGTTTCTCCCACAAAGACCTGAGTTAAGGGCTTGGGTATAGGTAATTTAATCACGAGTTATCCTCAAATCATCAGGGCAAGACAGGAGGAAAATTCCAAAAGTATATTATTGAGTTTGTTAAAACTTTGAGCAACTGAGTGGGGCTCAAGCCTGGTGGAGACCACCTAAGGAACTATGTAGAATGTTCCTCAGGATTTTCTCTCTGAAGATTGGAGAGCTTGGATACTTATCCATAAATTCCCACTCCAACTTCATTGCTCCTAGAATGTGAACTCCCCTGCACTTCTATGCAGTTTCTACCCACACAGGCCACCTGTGACTTTAGAAGAAAAAGTCTTGAAGCACCAAAGAAGAATGGCTGGCAGTGTGCACAAAACTGTCCACCATACCTGGGTTGAAATCAAAGGTAGGCTAAGGAGATGTAAAACAAGGAACCAAGCACATCTGCTGCAGGATGATGAGAACTGGGCCACTATTACCAGCTTTGGGGCATAGCACCTACCCCTGTGGTTTCCTTACTCTTCTCCCATATCTTTTAAATAGTATCCTTATTACACTTTTCTCAAATTATCCAATTTGAGTGTACTATTTGTTTCCTGCCAGGACCCTGCCAGATACTCCCTTTGTCAGTAGTGGTTGCCATAGGACATAGTGTTGCCAAATAGCCAGAAGCCAGTCTGCTTTTCCTCACTTTTGACCAGACTTCCCATGTTGTATCAAACAACATTCAATACTCATATCCACCTCCTAAACCCACTACTGAAAAAAGTGGGTTGATTATATTTCATTAAAGTATGTCTGTATTTGCCAGGTTTTATGTCTCTATAAGGTAAATAATGTAGATGTGTTTAGTGGAGCACTGAGATAGAGTAAGCCCCTCTAGGAGGAGAAAGACAAAAATAAATATTCTCTACAGAGCCCTCTGGCCAAGAAGAAATGGATAGACAGTTTATCTCTGGCACCGTACAACTGAGGACATGAAACATAATAGTTTTAAGTGTTACTTATAATAGCAAAATTTTATATAATATGGTTTTGGGAGGTCTAATTTCAATTATAAAAGCATTTCTAAAGTTGTGTCGTTATTAAACATAGCAAAGTACTCTACGTCTCTGTCAAGTTATCTGATCAAAGTGTCTTGAAGAAAGATCTTTTAAATAAAATGAACATGAGGATTCCTTTGTTATTGAATGACAGGACTACAAATTGTGTATGGTAGTTTGTGGCAAAGAAAATTATATTGAAAATGAATTCATTCTGTCACTGATATTTTTATTTTTGTCACTGTAGAAAAATGCTTTTCACTAAAAGAGTATTAGAGAGTAGATACTTGGTTTGGTTTTATAAGCATAATTTCTTTATATATTTTATAAATAAGAGCAGAACATATTTGCTCTTATGATTTATATTTGCTCAGTATGATTTTTTTCCCATAGAGATGGAGTGAGAGACCCATAGGTCATAATGGTAAATATTGTGAGGGTGGGAACACAATTACCAAAGCTGAGGAAATAAGTTACATTGCACCATACTTTTTTTCCCTGTGTTATAAACAAGTATTTATTTTTCTTTTAAACAAGTTCTAGCACAAGTTATTGATATTAAAATTTTTCTTCATAATAGAATAAAATCTTAAGTTGTTTTTCCCCTTTGGGGAGGGCTAGTAGTATCCAATCAACTTTTAACATACCGAATTACTCTCTCATTTATGCAAAAATGGAAATGTATTTTAATGGGTTATATCCAAGTTTTTATTGAATTATAGTTGATTTACAATATTGCGTTAGTTTCAGGTGTACAGCAAATTCAGTTATACACGTATATGTGTTTCTTCAAATTTTTTTCCATTATAAGTTATTACAGCATATTGACTATAGTTCCCTGTGCTATACAGTAAATCCTTGTTGTTTATTTTATGTATAATGATGCGTATCTGTTAATCCTATTTATCCCTTTCACCCTGCTTTCTCCTTTGGAAACCGTTTCTTTTTTTATGTCTGTGAGTTTGTTTCTGTTTTTTAAATAAGTTCATTTGCATCATTTTTTTAGATTTCACCTAGGTGATATCATATGATATTTGTCTTTTTCTGTCTGACTTACTGCACTCAGTATGATAATCTCTACGTCCATCCATCCAATTCTTTTTTACTTTTGTATTTTGCTTTAAGTGATTTTACATATAAGCTCTTAGGTTTATTTCCATATAATAATATCTAAATGAGTACTAAAATCTGAAAGAAAATTAAGTGGTGAGACTAAATTCATAGAGGATAGAAGATTCAGTGAGATTTAAGTAGCCAAAATTTTAGAAATACAATGAGTAGGTTTACATTGTTCTAAGGTTGAAATCTGATGTTCTTTCATCCAATGTCTCATTCCTTCACATACTCATTGATTCAAAAACATTTGAGCACTTATTTTGAGCCATGCATTCTACTAGTTGCTAAGGATGCAAAAATTGATCAGACCTTGTGAATCTGACCTCACGGACCTTGCAATTTAATAAAGAAGACTGATTTTAATCAAATAATCAACTAACTATTTAATTACACATTAATAATTTCTTTATAATAGTATAAGAAAACATGCTACAAGGAAGATTGAAATTCTCTGTGGTATCAATGAGCTGAGATCAGGTGGACTAGTACTGTAGTTAACTAAGGAAAGGGAGTGGGAATAAAGTTGCTGAAATATTCTAATTTAAGGAAAAGATTTATGAAAATATCTTGATGTGCAAATAATCATCATCACAATGTTGGGAGTGTAGAGATTGTCAAGAAAAGGTTCAAAGTACCTGGAGTAGTAACCAGGTGCTGATTCTTATAGAAACTTTAGATTCTGATAAGAATTATATTCTTTATCTGAAGAAAAATTAGGATGACATATCCAAATTTGCATTTTCAAAAAATTTTTTTAGGCTCTATGTGCTGACCCATTTGGAGGGGCCAATAGAGGATGAATATTTGTCCATTATGGTGCAGTTTCTGGACTATGTGGAAGGCCACATCCAGATGGAAAATCAAGACAGAGGCTACAAGGATGGATTTGTGAGATACAGTGAGGAAGTAAAATCAAAGGGACCTAGTGATTAATTATATAAAGAAGAAATCAAATGTGATTCCTGTGTTTTCATCCTGGGGAAAATAAACCCATCCTGCCTCCATAAAGTTAGAGAACACTTGGAGATGATTCAGTTCTTGGAGGGGGATAAATTATATGTTTAATTTAGGACACACTGAGTTAGAAGAAATTTTAACAAGTGCAAAGAGATGTTTAATAGCAGTTGGTTATATTGGTCCTTAGTTTAAAAGTCTGGGCTACATCCATACACTGAAAAGATATCCATGGAAATATTACCACTGTGGAAAATTTTTTCTATGGAGAGAGTCTGGAGAGGAAGGACAAGGAGATTTTTCACTGTTTCTTGAGCTATGTCAACATTTAACTGCTGATAGAGGTGAAGGAGTCTTTAAAGAACCAGAAACTAGAGAGGAATTAAAAAAAGACATGATTTAGCAGAATCGAAGGAAAGTGTTTCAGAAAGGAATAAGTGATTGGCTCTGACAAACACTGAATGAAGCACAAGATGACAATATTTAAAAACACCATTGAATTTAAAAACACAGAGGCCATTGATGACATTGGCAAGAAGCGTTTCCATTGGGTCTAATAGGTTACCAACTACATTGGAGCTGAAGTAATGAAATCAGTAATTACCAAGAAATCTTTTAATATTTGGATCTGTAGAGAAAAGATATACTTGGATGGCTAAATTACATTTGACAACAGTACCTTACAAAACAACTCTTATCATTAAAAAGGACTTCTATAATTTAAAAATTCAGTTATAGCCACAATCCCTAATTTTGAACATTTTTGGGGAAAAAATATTGTAATATTGTATTCCCAAAATATGTGACTGAGTTATTATATGACTGTATATAATTTTTGACCTCACAGCTTTTTCAACCATAAGTACAGCTTATAACTATAAATAATAATGCAAGGAATAAAATAGTTAACAGATATCAAGCTGACTATTTTTTAGATAAAAGAGGAACTGGTACAATACAAAGTAACTTCCATAAAAATCAAGATGTCCGGGCTTCCCTGGTGGCGCAGTGGTTGAGAGTCCGCCTGCCGATGCGGGGGACGCGGGTTCGTGCCCCGGTCCGGGAGGATCCCACATGCCGCGGAGAGGCTGGGCCCGTGAGCCATGGCCGCTGGGCCTGCGCGTCCGGAGCCTGTGCTCCGCAGCGGGAGAGGCCACAGCAGTGAAAGGCCCGCGTACCGCAAAAAAAAAAAAAAAATCAAGATGTCCAAGGAAGATGGGGGTTTTTCAAATCTAGTTTCAGAAATATACTTTGTGCCAAGGGAGAAATAGTTTTGAAGAGGCAATTTGTAATTGGCTTTTCCTGTTGTCAGTAACGGACCAAAACATTTAGTGTTGTTTGGAAGTTCTAGAAGTGTTCAACATTGATTTCTCACCTTAGTTTTGAGTGCCACATCTGTTTTAGTGTGTTTTTCATACACAATGGTTAAGACTCTAATCATGCCACTTCTTTGAGTTAATCTCTAATATGATTCTTCATTCCACACTAGTATCATTTTCTTGATCTCTATCATTCTTCATTTTATTTCAGATTATGTTCTTTCCTGCCTTCCCATCCTCCCTCCTTGAGGTCATGATCTGTCTTTACTAATATAGCTCTAATTCTTCCTTATTACTTTCCAAGTATTATGTTTGTTTTGTTTTAATTGAAAAATTGAAAGAAAAGGAAGAATAATTCTTAAGCTTTAAGGAGTTTTCCAGTTTTAAACCATGCATTATTTAAACTAGAATTTTAAGATAAACTTGAAGTCTCTCTATATAAATCTCTATAATGATTTAGAGTACCAAAATCATTACACTTAGGAGAGATATTAGTTTTCTGTATATCAGGAAAAATAATTCATAGCTCTGCTTATTAACTAATCTGCACATTTAAGTATATTTATCTTTAGAAATTTCTTCCATATTTGAATTTCATAATTTCTCAAGCAGTTCTAAGATTATATACTATCTCAAGTTGAGAAATAGAAGCATTGATTATCTACACAATATCTCTTCAGGTCTGCGATCTTATTTTCACATTTTCTAACAATGTCTTCTCTACTTTTCATACTCCTAATAAATTGAAAAGTTTTTCATTAAGCCTGCTCTTTCATCTTTTTCTATATCTTAAATTAGTCATATGTTAGTTCCCTAAAATGTACGGGTACACGTGTGTGTGTGGCAAGAAAATCTATGGAGATATTTGATTGTGTTGTCTTCTGTTTTTTTCCCTCCTTCTCCTAATTTGCTTTTTCAAAAATTGTGTAGGCATTTTGCATGTTGTTGATTTAAGGGAAGAATATCCTTTAGTGTTGAAGGTATTAACCTTCCATTCCTTGCTTTTGTTTCCTTTGAAGGCTGAGTATTTTGTATGGATCTTGCTCTAGAAGAGAGAACTAAGTAAGCTCTTTGAGGAACAGCCTAAAAGAAAGGAAGATCCCTGAAGCCTAGAGAGGAGATGCGGGTCTGATACTTTGAGATGGATGGTGATATAGGCTTCACTCTTTTGCTGAGTTCCGAAGAGTTAAAGGCATCTAGGGCCAGTGTCATCAGGTGGCTACAGAATATCTAGGGAGCTTATAACATAGGCACTGGTTTTCCAGGCTTGGCAAAGATACCCATGCCTTTATATGGCAAAGAACCAAGTCGCTAGACCTTAAGGGGCCGTCTGCAACTTGAACAGTGGGCAACTCAGTGGGAACCACTGAGAACCCACCTCTAGGAACCTCACTGAATGTATTGGAAACCTCAATATTGACAGAGTGTATTTTTCATCAGCCAAGTGAAATGGAGGACAGGAAGTCACATTTAATTACAGTTAATTTTTGAAAAGTTAAGTGTTAGCTACTGCACTTATAATATTTTAAAGAAAGTAATAGATGGATTGACAACATAATATTGATCAGATAATTATGAGTCCTCTTCCTCTCATTTGCCATGCATCAGCAAGATTCCCCTCCTTCTGTTCTGATTTTCACTAAGATTGTTTCTGCATTAAGCCTGTGTACTTACTGTCCCCTCAACCTGAATGGCATAGCAGACTCCTTGCTATTCAAGCCTGACTCAGTTAACATACCACCTTCTCAGTGAGACTGTCACTGAAAGCGAAATTTATATTATGCCTCTTATGAAGAGTCACTCTTTGTTAGCTTTGTAGCACTTACTCAAAATGAAATTATCTTGTTAATTTATTGATGTGCTTTTATATTGTTTAAATTGCCCACTAGAAGGTAATTTCCATGAGCACAGTGGCTTTGGCTGTCTTTCCTACTTATCTAAGCCAATCACACAGTTAGGGCTCCGTGAATAATTTTTAAATGAATGAATACTAGCCTCTACTCTACTTGCATCCTGGAAGACTTCATGAGTGTATTCATTTATTATTTCATTTTTTATGATTTTTAACTTCTGATTACACACTATTTTAGATTCCATGGTGCATGATGCACTTCCATAATCTCTGAATGGTCTATTCCTAAACTTATCACCATTATAAAGTTTTAAACAAGCAGAAAGTCTTCTCAATTTTTTTCTCATATTGTATAAAATATATCAGGATACTTACCACCCTATATTTTTATTGTTGTTTATGCAGACTTAGTGAAGCACTGAGTAAGACACACAAGAACAAAAGATTTATTAAGACTTTAAAAGAAACATCAAGTTTTGTTCAGTTTTCCAAGGTAGGCTGTTATTTAAAAGAGTTAATGAACTAGAGGTATGTAATTCTGAGAAACAGATACAATTAAGCAAAGTATTGATTTACCCATTAGAAGACAATTAATCATTTTTGCTCTAAACAAAATGGGAAACTTGTTGTTAATGAAGAATCTCGTTTCTCACTACAATTTTAGATTGCAAGGTTAAACTAGATTTTTCCATGTTTCATAATACTGTAGATATTTCTCCTAGTCTTGGAACAAGTGATACATAGATAACAAGGATCTCTGTAAATAACACAAAGAATAGTGCAACCTAAAATAACTATTAATACGAAAATAGAAATTGTACATCACAAGGAATCAACTTTGATAATAATTATTATTAATTTTGCTTATGGTCCCAATAAGTGAAAGAGAACATGGCTTCTGTGTATTTTCCTTAACTTCACAACTGTTGAGGGTAAAAGAGGATCTCATAGCCTCAAATTTTATGGTAGATGGGTTTTAATAAAACCCCCACCCCTTCTTCTTAGGGTAGAAAAGGCAGAAAAAGGATCTAGTCCTGTTAATTCTCTGCTATTCCTTCACGTATTAGAACCTTCAAACTTTTTCGATTGTGCCCTGATGTAATCATGAATTTTCCATTGCCATCCAGCACATACATAGGCGTGTGTGCACACACACACACATTTGTGTGTGCAATTAAAGCAAAATTTTCATTGGAGTATAGTTGATGTATAATGTTGTGTTAATTTCAGGTGTACAGCAAAGTGAATCAGTTATACATATACATATATCCACTCTTTTAGATTATTCTCCCATATAGGCCATTACAAGATATTGAGTAGAGTTGCCTCTGCTATACATGCGACGTGTTTTGTTAAATTCTATTCCATATGAAAAAATGTTAGGTGAATGACTTGAAGTTTGAAAACTGTTGTCTTAGATTGAAGGAGGGCTTTGTTCTTTGCATGGCCCTACATGAATTTACATAGCACTGGGTTGTATAAAGTTCTCTTGGCATCGGGAGGCCTTTGTTATTTTTCTTTCAAAGAGAGAGACTTGTGTGGAGGAGCCAAGGTTGGCATTCTTCACAGATACCCTTTCTGCTGTTAGTATGAATCGTGAGAGGATTTTAACCAAAAATCAAGGTCAAGGCATGAGTAAGCATTGTAACTGGTGATATTTAGTAATTTTAGTGTTCATTAATTCCAACTAACCTTGTACACTTTTTCAGAAATTACTTGACTGATCACAAGCACAATGGCAAGATGATTGGTGGTTCCTTAGTTTCAGTCACTGGGGAGGGTTAATTGGAGGCCTAAACGCCTGTCTCCACTGGCTTACCAGTTATTAGAGATATTATGCTATAAGTCAGATATCAGATGGCATTTTACAGTGACAGGTTTGGGATAGTTACTCTGTCATACTGCATTACTGCAGCTAGCAGGACTGAGTCAGTAACTAAATCATGTCATCTCATAAAGATCAAGATAGATCTTCCTTGAGGCTATAGTGGGAGAACAGAGAAATACAGAGGATTGCACAAACATCCAGATGACCTCTAACTGTATCAGGTCATTAACGTACAGTGGAAGGGAAGAGAGAACAAGTATATTCTTGTGACTCTCCACAGGAAACTATCCAGTTGATCTGAAGGTCCTGCCCACAAATTCTACTGCATGGTAGTTCTAATACTAAGCCTATTACTGACTTGTGCCCATAGAGTTAAATATCAAAAGACTGTGAACATTGTTTCTAAGAGATTTATCTATAGCACAATTCAGAATGTATCAGCAGAATATCCATGCTTAAATTATCTGATTCCTCAAGTAGAATATTCACCTAAGTATTCCAGATTTACAAACTTAGTCTTTAAGAAATTTACAGTTATTTAAAATCAGCAGACTTTTAGACTTTCAAATCTATGGCAAATATTCCTTCAGGTAATACAGTGTTTTACTAATATTAAGAAATTTTGGAAAGTAGTTTAACTTTAAATATCACCATTTTTGAAAATGGGGAATGCTCACTTTAGAATCAGTAAAAGTATTCTAAAATGTCTTCTAAGTTTTTTTTTTTAAAAAAAAATAATGAAGCACAGTCTAATCTCATGGATAAAATCCGGGTTCATGTATGACATATAGTTTTCTCTCTTTAGTCCCATGCCATTTACTTTTTGAAGAAAGAAGCCCAGTTGTCTTTTAGAACATCCCATATTTTAAATCTGCGTAATTGCTTTCTTGTAGGATTTTTCAAATTGTTCCTTCAGAACAAGGGCCAGTAAACTATGACCTGTGTGTCAAATCCATCCTGTGACTCACTTTTATATGGCATTCTAGCTAAGGATGAGCTTTAATAAAGGTTACTGTTAAAACTGACTGAAGAAACAAACAAATAAGAAAAAGAATATGCAGTAGAGGTAATATGTGGCCCAAAAGCCTAGAATAGTTACTATGTACCCTTTAGGCAAGAATGTTGCTGACCAGCCCCTGCTTATATAACTATGTAAAACATTATGACAGATTAGTTTATTAGTTAGATGGGCACTGCACATTATATTACCTCAGAAACCAAAGTTGTCCCACTATGAAATATGCTATTTCTGAGAATTTGGTTAATTTATCTTCTTTGAATTAAGAAGCCTTTTGATGGTTGATTTGGATGGCTTAAAATAATATCTAGGGAAATTTAAGTTAACTATATTTTCCCAATAAATTCCTTATGGTAAAAATAGAGATTCTTAATCTTTCTCTGCTTTTTCTTTTCAAAAATCCTTTGCAGAATCTTTTACTGGAAAGTGTTAGGATTTGATTTCATTGAGGTGTATGAACAGTTTTAAGACATTAGACATGTCACTTAAAGTCTATAAATTCAGTAGGTAAAGCATAGATTTAAAATAGGTGTTGCTAAATAAGCAATTCTGGATGAGGACAATTACAAAATACAAAAAGAGCAAAGAAGTTTCACTGTAGTTTCCAAGTTTTTTTTTTCCTCCCTGACTAGTCAAACTAGATTTTAAAGTTGTGGCAAAAATATTACTCTTTGTTTCTGATTGAATTGGAATCTGTTTCCTTGTTGAGTTATCACGTATGACACAGCTTTAGAAATGATGTTATGATATTTAGCAGGAAAGATAATTAAATCAGCATTAATGACACAGGGTGTTTAATAAGTAATGAAATAAGTAAAGAATTGAAGATAAAGAAAAAAAAGAAAAGAGAAAAAAATTGGGAGTCAGAGTAGAGAATTAAAATACAGTTGGAGTAGCTGGGCAACTGGGAAAGAATAAATCCATGAGCTAATTAGAGATAAGGCCCTCTGGGAATGGTTTGACTCTAGGAATCAATCAATAAGAGATGCGTATCCAAGTATATACTAAATGGATCTCAGAATGAATTCCTTAATAAACACAAATTTGAGGATCCCAAAGTTACTAGAATTTTTATCTCCTGCTAAAATAATTCAAATTTATCTTACTCTGAATTAAAATAATTGACTGATTTTGAAAATGTGATAATCTACTATGGGAGAGAATTTCTCTAAAAACATGATTCCCTTGAATCAGAGAGTGGTGGTTATATACTAATGGGCAATTTGGGATAGTGTGGGATAGAAATACAGTTCTAACAAGAAGCTCCACTCATTATTATTGATGAACCTGAAAAGTGGCTTCCACACTATCTTCTTCATTGACCTGTTTTCAGTTCTGAAAATTCCAGTATTTCTATGATTCAAAGGTTATATAATGTGGAAATACCAATATGTTCATTGTGAGGGTCAACAAATTTAAACTTCACCACCCATCCTGACATAAAACTACTGCCTCATTTTGCTATAAGAGCCTGGATGATGCTTATACTCTAACTTCAAAATTGATGTCCCTAGTATACAGGGATAATGAAAATTAAGGCTGACATCATTTAGCTAGCAGAGTATTAGAAGGTTATCATGGGCCCCATGGCGCTTCCTAAACTGTGGGATTTGTGCGATATACCAGATCAAAAATCTCTAAAATCTTCACAAAGATTTTATCCTTTAAAAAATCAAGATAATTACTAAACCTCTTTCCCAAGGTTTTCTATAACAATATAGCCTACAGAACTCTGACCATCTACACCGTGATGTCTTCAGATGTGGGTCATTAAAAGCCTACCCAACCTTAATTTTTGCTTAGTTCATAGAAAAAAGATATGAGCTTGAATATAATTTATACAATTACTCTTTTATTTCTAAATGATTAATTTATATTGCAACACACTGAAATACCAGTCATCACATATAATCCATAGAAATTAAATCCAAGAAATGAAATGAGAAAGACAGTATAATAGGGTCAAACACCAAAGCTTATATAATAGTTATAGCTTACATTTTTTCCTTCTTAAAAAATATGTACCAAATAAATGATTATTATAAATGTACTTAAAGTACATTAGAGTACTTAGAGTACAAGTACGTTTGGCTATCCCCCCCAAAGAAAATTTTATGTATGCTTATAGGTTTGTGCGAAATACCAGTTGTAATAATACTTGGGCTCATGTAAATTCTATTTTTCACAATCTTAAAATAAGGAGATGAATAAATTTGTAAGAACTCATAGGGATCTTCACTAATTTTAAAGTATTCATAAACTATGAAGAATATTTATACTTTATATTTTCTATATAATTTTTCTAATGTTTTTATTTTATAGAAAAAAGTCAGTCTTTTTTTAAGGCTTCTTTGTGTCTGCTGCTTTGTAGATGCCAGAATGCTATTTTTGACATCTGAAGTTAAGGCCCCAAATTCACAGTTTAAAGACATGTACTTGCTTTTATAGGTTTGCCTTTGAAAAAATGAAATTCCTTGTGCATATTTCCATGTAATTGAAAATAACAAAGGATCGGGTGAAGCCACATTGGGTGATAAAATATTCTTATGAATAAAGAGAACACAGGTTTTTTTTAAAGCTGCATATTTTTATATTTTGAAAAAACTCAACATCAGAGGATTCTTTTTTTTTAACATCTTTATTGGAGTATAATTGCTTTACAATGGTGTGTTAGTTTCTGCTTTATAACAAAGTGAATCAGCTATAAGTATACGTATATCCCCATATCTCCTCCCTCTTGCGTCTCTCTCCCACCCTCCCTATCCCACCCCTCTAGGTTGTCACAAAGTACCAAATTCAAATTTCTTTGAAATTTGGTATATTTTTGACATTTATGTTTATAACTTTTCTCCTTTCAAGTGAATGTGAATTTAATAACAGCAAAATTATGTAGAAGAGGCCAGTTAGATTTCAGATGGAAGTGTTTGAAAAAATGTTATTTTCAGAATACCTATAAATAAGAAACATTTTTAAGTTATTGCTATAAGTTCTGATTAATTTTGTTGAATGAGGTATGGTTGATACTTTCATGACATTAAAGTAAAATTTATCTTATTTGTTTACAAAATTCAGTATATTTTTTATGTAGATTCTCTCATTTTGTGTTACTGATCTCTCTCTACTTGACCATTCCCAGCTGCTTTCAAGCATGTTCTTATACTCACATTTTAAAGGCTCCAGCCTCTCTTCTCTTTTTACCTTCATGGCACAACTCCTCAAATGTGTTTTGTGTATTGCCTATCACCACTGGTTCATTCTTCAGCAACTCAAATCCGGTGTCAGTGCCATTTTCCCAGTTATGTCCATATTGTCAAATACATGAGACACTCCTCTGACTCCTTACTGGAACTCTCAACAGAATTTGACAGAATTGGTCACACTTTACTTCTTTAAACACTGTCTTATAATGGTTTCCATAGCACCAGGTATTTCTGGTTTTCTTTCTCTGTTGCTGATTAAAATTAGTCTTCTACACTACCTTAATTATTACAATTCATCAAGGTTTTTTCCTAGACTCTCTTATCTGTTCCTTTGAATTCTTATTATTCTAGTGTTCTTTTGTTCCCTTTGAGACATAGACATTCGTACAAACATATCTAGCTATGTCTTTATCAATTGATTGATCAACTATTTCATTTCCAGTTCTCAAAGGTAAATTCCTCCCCATTGTTAAACTTACTCCTTTATGTGGTTACAATGTCTTCTGTATGTGCAGTGGAGACCATTTTCCATGATAGTCTTCTGGTTCTTAGACTGTGGACAGATGACCTTTGAAACTAATTTTGATTTGCCTTAGAAAGTCACAGCAGGAATTCATTGATCCAAGACAAGTTTTTATATGGAGCTTGTATTCCCTAGATTTATACTTTATTTCCAGGAGTGAAAGAGGCATGGAATTCCTCTGCAGAGAGGAATCACTCTATTTTTACATGATTCCTTCATACTTTCCTATGCTAATAGGCAGAATGTATCAAGACTCTACTTCACAGGAGACAAAGACAAGCAGCCATTCATGACATCTGCCTTATTGTAAATCATTCAGTTCCAACTCTCATGTATGGTTGTTAAAAGATAGCAGTTTTATTTTCAGCTCTACTGCTAAACAAGTCATGTAATTTTAGGCAAGCCTCCTCAACTATCTGATCTAACACCTGTCGTTTGTCCCTAATAGATATATTGGGAAGGTCAACATACATATTACGGCTACTTTTTTTTAAATGAAAAAATGCCTGAGACATGTAAAACATTAGTATCATTGTGATGAAAGAGCACAGGACAGGAAACCAGAAAACCCATCTTCTAATCAATCATCTTTTAATTAGGTCTGTGACCCTGTGTATATGAAATTAGTAAGTGTTTGCAAGGCCAAGATAATCTTCAATTTCAATTTTTAAATCAGTTTACTTTCTATTGACACATTAAACTAAAAATATTTGCTTATATATAGTAGTCAGTAGGCCTGCCTTTTTTCTTTTTGCAATGACTTTTGATTCTAAGACTGTGAAAAGAACTTTCCCTGGTATAATTATATCTATCTACTCAATGAGTGGAATAATGTATTATATGAATCCAGTTATCATTGTTACATTAAGTTAATGTTCTTGAAGACAAATTACACCCATTTGTTGATAATAATGTTTTTTTGTGCAATGAATTAGCACTTTTAGAAAGAGAATGGCCAATACTACTGATTAAACAACATATTCACAAATAATCATCCATGTTGAGCATGCATTCAGTACAGTGTCTTTCCAAATCATGTTCAGTAGCATTTAAAATGCAAAATAAATGAAAATAAATTGGGACTTCAAAGCAAGAAATAGAAACTTACAAAGAGTATTGTGAAGCTTTCTTATTTCACAAATGATTATTGCTAGGAAGTGGAGTTTGTTTTTCTTTTAAAATTTTATTCAGGAAGCTTTGAATTGCCATAATAGTTTAGAGCAGGCAACTGGAACCACCTAATGTTCTTTCTTAAATTACCACACACACACACAAAAATTAAACAATACTGCTATCCCTAGGGTTTTTTTTCCCTTTCTATTTAATATTCAGATCTAAACATTTGTCATTCACTTGACTGGAGACCAATCCAGTGTAACACTAAAAGGATGAAGAGAGTTTTAAATATTGCAAGGAACCTTGAACAACTTGACTAAAATGGTAACAGATTGGAACATAAACATCATGTTTATCATCTCAAAATTTCTAATTAGTAATGATGGTTTGTGCAAATATGTACTATGTATCTATATCTAATTTTTAAGATATCTTTTCACAAACAATACTGATTAAAAAAAAATCAAAGGAAGGAAGAAAGAAGCTTATAAAACAGACTAAATGGAAAAGTCATAAAAGGAAATAATGAACTAAAATCATGAGTTTATGACTAATTACAATAAAAGCTACCTTTATGATGTTTTGAAAAGACTTTCATAAACCTGAGGGCACAAACTGTAAACAATAGAATAGGCAATGATATTTTATGCAAATACTAAAAGTAATCTGCTTTAGCCATGTAATATCAGAAAATATATATTTAAAACAAATATATGTACACATATTGCCTTCTTTAAACATTATACATAGGTCCTTGCTATCATAGCATGAAAATAAACAAATGAGAGGGGGAAAAAAGGCTTGATAAGCTATATATCAATAGTATAATGGTTAAGAGCATGGGAATTTGAGTAAGAAAATTTAATACTTGCCTTTGTCATTCATTAGTTGTATGACATTATGCAAATCACTTAATCTCCCTGTATCACCTCAACCCAATTATTAAATAAGATCCATAATAGTAAGTACTTGATAAGGTGACCAAGTGTTCCATTATGTCCTACTTAGAAGTTTCCTGGAAGGTAGGGTGTTCAGGGCTAACACCAGGACAGTCTTCGGAAAGTGAGAAATTTAGTCACCGTAACTGAGGAATAAATAATTTAAAGCACCTTAAGTTCTTCACATATTTTTTTTGCACAATGAGTAGTTCTTATTACTACAAACAAAGATGTAAACATTTGCGTTCTTATATTTTCATTCGCTCACCAATCTAGTCATTAATTATTTATTAAAATATATCATATCCTATATCCAAATTTAACAAATTTTAGATTGTCAAACTTGGATTTCTATTCAACTCTGTTTTCTTATTATCTCCTGTCAAAATCTCTTTGAGATCTTCTACTTGTTTTTCTGGTTCACTATAATGTATCTAGGTGGGGAAGTATTTATACTTATTTTGCCAAAAAGATGAATAATGGAGGATCCTTAGTTGAAGAAAACATATATTAACAAGTACATACAGTAAATTGTTTATGCTGTTATGCATATTGCAGAGGAGTGAGCTACATGGAAAAAGGGAATTGTCAGTTATGTCTGTGTATATTGTCATGAGGGTAAGGAAGTGTTCAGGGAGAAAACAAAAATCTTCATATGTAAATTAAAACTTGAAACACTTGAATGATGTGTAGCCTTTAGCCAGTTGAATTGGATGGAGAAGTCCTTAGGAAGAGAAAACATCTTGAACAAGCTGTGATTTTCCACAAGATTCCAGCTTCTTAGTAATCTCCATTCCAAATCTCTTGAACAAAGAAACAAACAAGTGCTATTTTAGAAGCTTAGCTTCCCTTACAATTTTATTGCATAGACCTGACCTGAGTATGTGTTTGCAGGGAGGGTTTTGATGTCCAAATGTTTAAATTGAGTTTTCTAGTTACCCAGAATTCATAAGATCAAAGAAGAGGATTTGGTTCCTATTCTCTAAAACCAGCTTTTGTCGTCCAAGAGATGAAAGCAAAGAAGAATGCAGTAGATTCAAGCACAGAATTGACAAAGGGATACAAAATGTAATTAATTAATTTCACTAAAGCTTATGGGCCAATTCCCATATGGGCCAAGATTGTTGACCGATTGAATATTAATTATTTGGTATTTTTGGTTACCTGAAAACAGTAATAAAAAACCAGAGTATTGAGTCTATGCCAAAATACATTCCAAAACACATTTAAATGATATGAGGTTAGAGGTAAGAACATACTACTTTCTCCATGTTCTTTTCACAACTGTGCAAGTAGCTAGCTCCATGTTTAACTTGTTGCTTGCAGGTTCAAATAACATAACCTCTCATAGTCTTAATTTCTGATCTAAATTGGGAATACCAAAGATGCTTCATGTTATTGTGAGACTCAGAATAATAACATATGTGAAGTCATTTTCTTGGACTAGATCAATAGTTTTCCATTGAAAACTTTTAAGATTTGCTAGAAGTGACTAAAAGGAATGGAAGGGATAGAATTCAGATTTCTTCCACTCCCTATCATTTTCCACCTGAACAGTTGGTTCTTACTTTATTTTTTAAAGAGTTTTTGACAAGTATTAATTTTAAAAAAGAAAATTTCAAAATCTATGGTCCATATCTCTGTATTAAATACTAATTGTTGAATTAGCATGGCTATAACTTCTCTTCTCCAAAGAAACATAATAAATCTAAAATAATGCAAATGGCTCTTAGACAAATTTACTAAGAAGCACCATATGCTGTGAAAAATATATCCAGTTTGCCCTGCTGGAAATCATTTAGAATTGGATTTCAGGGGAGTTGTACCATATTGTATGGAAACTTTTTCCCAATTCAGAAAATAATATAAACAACTGTGAACTTTACTATGGGTTTTTTTCCTTAAACACACACACACACACACTCTTTAAAGAAATATAGCTGTAAAACAGAATGTCTCAACATTCCTTCTGGCCAATTTTTATAAACATTAAAGTTCTGTAAACAGTAGATTTACGTTATCAATTATTGAGTAGCTCATTATTGAATTGAAAACATGTTTTTCACAATATCTATTTAGTTCTTAGACTTCTTACAAAAACTTTGCAAATGCTTATCCAGCCTCTGCTAAGCTCCCATGCTTGGTCCACCCTAAGTCCAATGGGTCGAAGTGCTGCTTCTGATTAAATCTGCCTTGCTGTCTTGTAGGCTGTTTCATGTCAGTAGTTAGATTGCTTGATGTTCACTATCTAACAAGAACAGACATATGTCCTAGTGTATTTGACTTTTTAAAAATTGTTCCCCCATGAAAATCTAATTTTGAATGAATTATCTCGTCATTGTGGTAGAGGAGAAGTTAAAATGTGAATGGAAGTTTTGTTTTCAGAAGAAGATAGATTGCCCCATTTTAAAAAATTATGTAAATTTGAAACCTCAGACCCATATCATTCAAATTAAATTTTATAACTGAACTGTATTGAAATACATTTTTCTTTAATCTGTTTGTGTTTTCCAACTGCAGTACATTCTAGCTTACTTACGTATTTTTAGAGAGTCTACCTTTTAGGTATTTTGGGTGTTTTGTTTAATCTTTTCCTTCAACTGCATTAATAACTTCCTCTCTGTGATATTTTGTTAATGAATGTGAAACAAAATCTCATAACAATAAAATTGATATGTATTATATAATCTCAATGATTTGAAAGTTGTCTGTTTTCCCTAAATTATGGTAATTTAAATGCTGGTTAGGTCAGCATTAATTTATAAAGGGAAATCGGATATATTTTAATTTCTCATAATCAAAAGGAAAACAAAATAAGCCTTGACTCATATAATCTCTCTCTGTATTTACTTGGCTAATTCTTGTTTGTTGTCTTTCTTTCCTACCAATCAGTGAATTCCTTCATTACAGCTTTCTCAGTAAATAGTACATTATTTCACAAATAGTAAGTACTCAGTGAATATTTTTGAATATTGGAAAGAAGGAGGAAAGGAAGATGGGAAGGTTGGAGGCCAGTCTTGAGATTTTATAGGTCTATGAAACGTGCCAGTGAAGGATCAAAATACTTTTTTTGTAACTACACTGATGATGTAATTAACTGAATTAGAGGCTTTATATTTTATTTATCTTCAGCTCCAATTTAGCATTCTAGTACAGAATAACATTCTAGTACTACATTAGTTTATTTTTTTAATTGACTAATGTTTGATCCAATTTAGACAGTATTTCAAGGCTGAGATTCTTGTATATAAAGAACATTAAATTGACCCTTTAAAATGCATTGTTAATAACCTTGTTGTGGCAATCATTTTGCATTAAATATGCATATCAAATCATCTTCTTGTACACATTAAGCTTATATAATGTTATATGTTAGTTATACATCGATAAAGTTGAAAAAATTTTTAATGCATTAGTAAAGTTTTTTTTTTGTTTTCATTGAACATATATAATGAAACTGGTTGATATTAAGATGAGGCCAGCTCCATTTCTCAAATTTTTTCAAATATTAAGCCTTCAATAGCCTTAGTGTTTCTTTTCACACTTATGGTTGCAAATAATGTAAGACCCAACACATAGGTTGTCCAGAATTTGGGTAGATTTCAGAGACTGCTCGATTAAGTACCTGACTCAAAATCTCTGAGTTTTTCTTGGTTATACCTTTTCTGGGAGCTCACTTTGACTTCAGGCTGCCTTCCTTCATGTAGAAAAATGGCAGTGTTAGCTTCAGGAGTCACATCTGCACACCAAAGATTCAACTGGAGAATCAAGAAAGACTATATATGTTCCTGACTTTTCAGCAAAAGTCCAAAATACACTCTAAGTAGACTGAGATCACATGACCATTGTGACAGGAGAACAGCATGTACTGATTAGCTGAGCATCATTTGTTCATTTGTCTAGAACTGGATGTGGTACATACCTCTCCCAATACTCATGATACCAAAGAGAAATCAGGGTCCTGAGGAAAAGTCAAATTGGAATTGATACTGAGGACACAGAAAATGTGGACAACATGCTCATAACTTGTTTCCTCTCATGTTTTGAATATTTCCATATGGTAAATCCTTCCATATTTTCAGTGCTTCCATACATTGAATCTTTTTATAATCTTAAAAGCTTCAAAGCCACCATAAATGTGTGATAAGTACAATGGTGAAAATAATGTTTCAAAAATAATGAAAAATATGAATTATTATATAGGCAAAATGAAGATAGCTGTGTAAACAAACCCAGGTCATTCTTATGTAGATTCAGAAAACTGAGAAGTGATAAGATCTCTTTGCAGAAAACAAAACAAAAATACTACCATGACTAATTTTCAAACAGGTTCTACATTTCTGGAATGGGGCAGTAAAATTTTTTGAGTGTTTTCAATTTGTTGCTTACTCCTTTTACATGCATACATATGTGTATATTGAATGAACCATACATATGTATATTATATAACATATATACCTAATATATAGGTATGTAAACACACACACATACTTATGTGTCCCCCTTGAGATATAAATACTTCTGGGGAAATTACAGCTTGTTGCTTTCTAGTTCTAGGGATGGCAAGCCTTAATACTTGAATTTGACATCTGTATGAGAAAAATGTGGTCTATTATTCAGGCACTTCAATAAGATGTTATGAAGCAGTAGTTATAAGCAAAACTCTGGATTTCAACTGCTCAGGATAAAAACCCAGCTTCATCGCTTCTTATCCATGTTACTTTGCCTAGGTTTTTTTTTTTTTTTTTTCCGGTACGCGGGCCGCTCACGGTTGTGGCCTCTCCCGTTGCGGAGCACAGGCTCCTGACGCGCAGGCTCAGCGGCCATGGCTCACGGGGCCAGCCGCTCCGCGGCACGTGGGATCCTCCCGGACCGGGGCACGAACCCGCGTTCCCTGCATCGGCAGGCGGACTCTCAACCACTGCGCCACCAGGGAAGCCCCTGCCTAGGTTTTTTGAGCTTCAGTTTCCTTACCCATGAAATGAACATAATCATGATACCTTTCTCACATGATTTTTGTCTTCACAACAATTAAGACAAGTTATCAGTTAAGATAACTCATGTGCACCTAAACTTTATCTACTGTATATAATTGCTCAACACATTTAGCCCATTCTATATTTATTAATATGATTATGAATTTATCATCCCAACAGTGATATTGAAAGACTCTCACTCCTAAATTCAGATGTATTTTGAATTTTCAGAGTTTTGTCTAGAAAGAAAATTCAATGGAGAAAGAGAAGTACAAAATCAGGTATAAATAATATACTAACTTTCATGTTTTCCCTCTGGAATTCTACTTTTAAAAACATATTTCATGTTTATTTTCTCAATAATGGGTGCCTGATGAATTTGTGGCTATAATTTGCTCTTGTGCAGTATTATCTATCTCAGGTTTTGCCAGTTTACTTATCTGGCTTGGCAGAAAGCAACACTAACCCCTGAGAGTCCCTGAGAGCAAAGCTTCTCCCCCTCACACTTTCCTTTGATGCCTTTCTATAGCTAGGGCTACAGGAACGCATGGTCCAAGGTTGCACTCTTTTAAAAAGAACATACAGAGTATCGCCTGTTAGCATAGGACAAAAAGATATTCTTCCGAATTTCTTCTTCCCACCTGTCAAACCGCTGAGGAAAAGAAATTCCACAGAGGATTTTAAAAATAGGTAGCCACAAACCACAGATTGAATTTTGCCTTATGTTAGTTTAAATCAGTTGCTCCTAAGACCTAACTAACATCATCTAGAGTCAAACTTTAATGAATATTTAAATAAGGCATGTCCTGTCTCTTAAGCTGTGAGATGGTGAATGAGTACCCACTCCATTATTTTTAAAGTGTAAATATACTATTTATATGTGTGTGAAATCTACTACACATTAAATATGTATATGTATACACACACATATATATATGTATATGTATGTATCAGGCTTCTATCGCCATTTATCGGAAGCCCTTACCTCCTTTCAATTCCTTAAAAGGTCATTGAGCTTCACAAATTGTATATAGATGCCATAATTTACTAAAGGCATGGGAGTAATGACAACACTCTAATATTAAACATCAATTTATTAGGTTAAGTCATATAAAATTGCTAGTTTTGGAAGTCAAAATATAGTTGAATATCTGCAGTTTTATGTAGTTCAACCTAATGTTTAGGTACTGTGTTGTTGGTAAAAGCCTCTTTATAACAACTGATTCTAGGCACGTTCCCGAGTCTCCACTTTTAATCTCCTCTCTTATTTCTCTTTTTTCCCCACTTTCTAGGCACCTTCTTCCCACTTGCTCAGTCCTTGGGCTTCCAGGAACCCATGAGCAAATGGCATTTCTGCTACTTTCTTATGTGGCGTACTTTGGAGTACTTTTTATCAATTTTCTTCTCTCCCTTTATACAGGGCATGGGGAGAGGGTAGGGAGCTGTAGACATGTTTAGGGGGAGATACACATTTTCATAATTTATAGCCAAACTCACCCCCCAGAGGGATTTGATCTAACCAAAATATCATCTTCCTACCTGAAATCAGTCCAGATGATCAACACCAGCCGGCATTTGTAGCATTTTTCCCAAATTACATTATAACTAAGAATTACATTAACATGAACTGCAGATGTTATAATTTAGTGAAATTAACAATAAATTCAGACTTTTTTATTGAGATGAATTCAGGGATAGAAACTAAATTTATTGAGTGACCCCAGGTTACTGTATTTATTCACACCTGGGTATTCCAAGAACACTGAATTCGTTTTCAGGACAAATGCTTTGCTAAGTTTAATTCCCTCCTGCCTCATTTATTATAAAATCATGAGACAGTCACTATGCACAGTGTTTATTCTTTAATAAGTATTTAATATCAGGATTTTCTCAAAATTTCTTCTTTGTGAAAAGTTTTTCACATCATTGCTGTCTTCAAATTATTTCAACCTTGACATAGAACCGAACCATCATATTGTTCAGAAATAACAAGCTCAGTCTACGAACTGCTTGATTGTAGTTTTATTCTTGTCTAATTAATCTAAGGTGAGAACTACCTAACAAGAGTTGCAATAATAGTAGCCCAAAATTTTTACAAGATGTGATATGTAAATCAAGTGTTAATATTTATAATACTTAAATTAGTTTTAGCATGTATTTAAATAGGTCTTCTATTGGTTGCATTTTTTTTTTTCTTTGATGGACACCTAGTCAGGAGAGCTAAATTCATAGCTTGGTTGTTCAAAATATGATTTGCTAAATCAGACTGACTATTGTAATTTGACTTGACAACATAGAATTCTTGTGATCTGGGGCCAAATTACAGCTTGAGCTGCTGGAGTCTTTGTTTCTCTATCTGTAAAATGGGGATAATAAAATCTAGCTCTAGGGATTTGGAGAAGATTGAGTTAGATAATGTGTTGAGATCCAGTACATATTTATTGATACCTATTAGATATTATCATTGGTATGCTTAAATATTGCGGGGGAAAATAAGCTGGTTGACCAGAGATACAAATTATTCCTCAATTAAATAATTGCTGTAAGCAAAATTCATGCAGATAACCATAGATTATTACTGAATAATTTTAAGAAAATAGATTTTTTCATGAATTTTGTTAAAGCCCCTATTCTTCTTCCTTCTCACCTCCATAGTTTTAGAAACTTCTCCCCATGTTTTTATTATTGTCTTTTTAGGATCTCACCAAAGCACTGGGAATTTTCTCATATATTTTCAAGTGATACCCTGATGTCCAATCATTATCAGAATGTAATTAATACATTGCATTTCTCTCTTCCGAAGCACATTTCCTTTGATTCCCATCTATTTAGATAATATTCCTTCTTTAAGGTTTATCTCAAATGAAATATGTTTCAATGATGTGCTTAATTTACAAATGATATAGAGTTTGTCTCTTTTTGAAGTTGTATTGCTTTGGAATTATGCTATTTATAAGCTTTAGTTAATTATAATCTTCTATGTATTGTTTAGTCTATCCACACTGCTTTTTAAGTGCCCTAACACTAGGACTATGTCTACAATGCCTTTAATGTTTGAACAATTATCTTGTACATATATGGAGTACAATAATGTTCAAGGTTATTATGATTTTATGGCTTTTAATTGAAACATATCCTCTGCTTACCTATGCCATGAGTTTATTTATTTATTTTTTTGAAACAGCATTGAAGTAAGGAGACCATTTGTAGCAAAAAGGCTGGGCAAGTTGAGTAAATGTATAAACAATTACAAACAAACTCCAAAACTTTTCACCAATTGCAATATTATACCTCATGATTCTGTGGGAAGAATGGAGAATTTATTGACACAAGAAATATTTCTTACAGCTAGAACAGGTTTCCAAAAATGAGCCTTCTGTTTTATATCTCTTATCAATTCTTTTGGTATTCTGGCTTGTTCTAGAATAAGCCCTATCACTCAGAAACTTTAGTGTGTATCGCTTTGGCAGATACTGACTTGTGTGTCTCTCTCTAACTAGTAGGAATATTATAGCTATTTGCAGGGCATAAAAATAGCTGAATTCCTCGTGGTAACTTGCAAGTACCTCTTATAGAGATTTAAAAGGTAAAGAATGTTATTCATCCGAATTTGCCAGGCAGTGGGATAGTGGCAAGGTGAGTGAGAGTAGAGACATATATACATCATAGTTTAGGTGAAATAGTGTGGCAAGGAACAAAGGAATTTTACTCGTGAGCGACACATCCAGAAAGGGACTCCATTGATGACAGTAGGGGAGGAATTTGAGATTTCCCCAGCTGCTATGAGTAGGAAAGTTTGGAAAAAGGACATATATGTAAAGAAGTTCTGTTTGAAGTTTTTATTTGATACATTGTATAAATTTCCTTTCTGTTCCCCATTGAGGAGACCTATAATGTAGATATATTTTTTTCTTCAAGGTATTTAATTTATTTATTTATGTTTTGAAAACCTAGATGGACAGAAACATGTTTTAAGAAGGCCCAACAGGATTTGGGTTATAATTAGAGGTACATGTTTCATTTAATATTTGATGAGAGTTTACTTTGTTTCTATGAGTAATCCAGTAGATTTTCACTTATTGGAATATATTATTTCCTTACTCTGAAAAGCAAACTCAAGGCCCTTATGGTATGTCATAGTAGAATTTTAATATGCATAAATTATATAAATTATCTGTTAAATAGGCAGCTTAAATGTGTTGCAAAACACAAAAGACTGAAAGAGAGGAAGATACAGAGAATAAATAAGAATTTTCTTTCTTTAGGGCTAACTCATATTTCACGATGAGATGTGGAATAGAATATGGAATGTTCTGCTTGGTAATTTTTTTTAAACAAAAAAATAGCATGGATTCTTTATCTTCATTAGCTGAATTGAAATTACATCAAGTAAAATTAGATGTAGATATATGCAAATATTACACTTAGAGCGTGCTAATTGGCTTTTTGAGAACATAAATATCCCTTTTGAAATGGATTGCCAGGTGGTATTAAGGTTTCAGATCCATAATGGATGACCACATTATCACACATTTAGAGGCTAAGGAGAGCAATTATGGATGTTCATAAACATTAAATATACTACAAAAATATTGTCACTGTTATTGAAGATGCATTTATCTACACTTCATCCCCTGAACTCTGTAATTCTGCAATTTTATGTATCATTAACCAAAATCCATCTTAGGTAGCTATTACATTATAAAGTCTTTGTTTTTGTTTGTGTTAAAAATATACCTCTTTCTGTGTCCTAGTGTTCCCTTGGTGCCCTAGAAACAAGTCCAGCCTCTTTCCCAAGAGACCTATTCAGAGTTTGAAGTCAGTTATGTACTTCTCAATAAGGTTTTATCTCAATTTCAAGTATCAATCTCTCATTTAACATGGTTATCACCATAGCCTATCATTCCTGAATTCTCCTTTTATCTTTTAAAAATGTAGTGTCCTGCTTCAGAGTAATAATTTTGGAGTCAAATTGTTCTGTCCATTATTAGCATGTGATGTTAGGCTGTTATTTAATCTCTTTGTGCCTGTTTCCTCCACTGTAAAATGGAAATAATAATAATAATTACATCATAAATTTGTGAAGATTAAATAGGTTAATTTTACTATGGTACTTAGGCAAGTGTCAAGCATTATTGTTACTATTAAAAAAGTATTATTATACTAAAATTATCTTCACCTTCATTCTAAATACTCATTTAGCATGCAAGATTTTCATCCATTATAATACATAGTTAACTCGTTGACTATTACTGAAATGCCAACTTGAATTTACATTCTTACTTTACAGGCACAATTGCTAATCCAGGATTCCCTTATGCATTTGTTTTATTGAGCTGAGTGTGGAACTTTACATTGGTCTATATTACATTTAATTTTATTAGTTTCAGCCTATTGTTACCTTAGCAAATTTGGTTGGATCCTGACTTCATCATTTAATGTGTTTAGGTTTTTAAAAAATATTTTATCAAAATACATTCACATATATGATTAATATGCTTTCTAAATTTTAATTCAGGTCATAGGTAACAAAAGTTGAGAAGAACTAGGCTAAGGAGATAAATTTAGTAAATGCCATGAAAGGCTTCTCTACAGATTGAAGTACATTTTTTACATACTTTTAGATATTGTCCTCCTGAAAATTATTGATCTAAATGTCCTTGCGTTAGCCAACATGTTATCATGTTTCTGTAAGAATTTTTCAAATACCTTTATGATAAATACACCATTATGAATATCATATATATAAGAACCATTGTACTCACATCATCTTCAGATCTCTTAACCCTATTTAAGAAATAAATGAGTTCATTCTGTAGTAACTGATTCTTAATGAAGCGGTGCAATTTCTCAGTGAATATTTTTCTGGACAGTCATTTAATATCCCTTAAACAAATATTTCTAGGACCAATAGTGGGAGTGATTTTAAGACTAGTTTTGGTATATGGGTTTCTTTTCTTTGAAAGTCATAATATTTGCCATTTCCAGTATTCTGGCACTTTTATTCTAATTCCTCAACTATCAATATTAGTTATTTAGTAAAATTCTGACAGTTTTCCCAGACTTTGAAAAGATAATGACTGGGTTAGCAGACTGCTCAATTCAAAGGAACTGGGTATTTTTGTACACTTCAGGCATTCCGAGGTGCAGTTTGAGATGGAAGGAATGGTTTTGGAGATACAGAATTATCATGTACAACTGACTTCAACTTACAGACAATGTCATTCCAGAAAACATGGATTCTAAGCCCTATATCTGACAACATAACCAATTTTAGTAATTTGGAGATCCCCAAGATGCTAAATTGCAAGGTATACAAATCTCAAAGTAATTCATGATAGAGCCATATTGTTTTGTATATATTTTCCATTTATATGCTCTACACAGTGTTTTCCAAGCCATACTAAACTTTCAAATCAACCCTCCTACATATGTTATATACCATATTTCAAATAAGTAAGAGACTTTGCCATACTCTTCCTTGTTCCTCTTTTTAAAGGAAATTCTTCTCCCTCTTCTTCTCTTCTCCCTCTCCCTTTCCATTTACCTTACTAACATCTAGTTATCTTTAATGTTTATCTCTTAAGTCACTTATTTTAGGAAGCTTCTCTTTTTTTTAAAGAAAGAAATGGAACATTTTATTTTTTTAAATTGAAGTATAGTTAATTTACAGTGTTCTGTTAGTTTCAAGTGTACAGCAAAGTGTTTCAGATTCTTTTCTATTACAGGTTATTACAAGATATTAAGTATAGCTCCCTGTGCTATATAGCAGGTCTTTATTGTTTACCTGTCTTATATAAGTAATGTGTATATGTTAATCCCAAATTCCTAGTTTATCTCTCCCCCCACCCCTGCTATCCACTTTTGTAACCGTAACTTTGCTTTCTATGTCTGTGAGTCTATTTCTGTTTTGCAAATAAGTTCATCTATATCATTTTTTTAGATTCCACATATAAGTGATATCATGATATTTGTTTTTCTCTGGCTTACTTCACTTAATATGATAATCTCTAGGTCTATCCATGTTGCTGCAGATGGAATTATTTCATTTTTTATAGCTGAGTAATATTCCATTGTGTAAATATACCACATTTTCTTTATCCATTCATCTGTCAATGGACATTTAGGTTGCTTCTATGTCTTGGTTAGGAAGCCTTCTCTTACACCACAACTTTTCATCCCTCCATCCACCTAACCTCTATTAACTGTCACTGCTATGTGCTACCATAGCTCTCTGTTTGACTTATATAAAACACTTATTACACACTATTTTAATAGCTAGTTCACACATCTGTAACTCCACTGGATCCTAACAACATTAAGAAAAATAATAGCTATGAGTTATTAAGTGCTTATTATGTACAAATATACATATAAACATATATATAAATGTATATCTATGTATTGATATACAGATATATATATGTATCTATTTAACATCATCTCTATGAAGGAGTTATATAAAAATAATTGAAACAGATAGTTTAAGTAACTTGTGCAAGCTCGCACTACTATCAACCCAGAATTTTCTGCTGTGGGTACCTAGTATTAATATAAATTAATTAGTATAAATTAATAACTTTAAAAATATCAAAAGAAAAGCAGTTCCTGAAAGATTAAGATATGAAATAACAATGCCCCCTTTTGCAATTATTTTCTGAACAAGAAGCAAATCGACCCAATGATAATATACTGGAGACATTTCTAATTTTCACACAAAAACTCACTGTTGTATGCCCAGAGGAAAATGCCCTCAGGTACTGGGGGCTCAAAATATTTGTTGATGAAATTAGTCATTTTTAGGGGATATCCAAAGGAAGAACTTGCACTTGAGGACTTGCGTGTTTTGCTTGCCTTGTGAGGTTTAGCTGATGTCTCACTTAGCTGTTCTCTGACACTGCATACCTCTATTTTTGCTATAGGGATAATTTTATCAAACCTTAAAACCCCTATAAAAGCAAGGATTAGGATTTACCTGAAAACCAAATAAATATACATGAAAAGATCTCTCAAATTCATATTTACTTTCCATATGCATTAAGAGTACAGCATTAACTTTAGTATTTCTAGGACAGTGCGTTACATGGTAAAGGTAAAACTACATTAAAGGATATGTTTTTGGTGGCGGCTCAGAATTCTGAACTTATTCAACCTTTTACAACTCTGAAGAATTTTGATGGGAATATATATTTATATTACTGCATTCAAAAGAATAATTTTATTAGGAATAGAAGGCCAGGGTATTTCAGTGTTACAAAAGAAATAGGGTACATGGGAATATTATTTATACACTATTTGAGTATAAAATATTTTCAGGTTTTATATATATTATATATACATATATACACACATATATGTATATAATATATATATATATATTTCACACTAAAATATCTACAAATTTTGCATACATAAAGTATCAATATCCATGGAGTTTTCCTAGTTGAATATACTATGCTGAATTGTATAATACTTCTTTAGCTGGATTGCATTCACTGAGTTTTACCAAAGATTGTTAAATCAGCATGTGTGATTTTATTTTGAAAGATTTGTTTTAATCTCACAGGCTATGCCATTGTCCTTTTATTACATGTGTGTGTGTGAGAGAGAGAGAGAAATTTAGGAATTTCTCTAGTATATTATCATTGGGTCTATTTGCTTTATTTTCTGGTTTAGAAGGTAAGTGCAAAAGTGACATATTTATCTCATAACTTCATCTGTTGGGGACTGATTCTCATTCTGGATTCTTAGAGATATTAGTTTAGTCACTAGGGGTATTTAGTGTGTTTTTACAAATATATATGTGTTGTGTGTGTGTGTATCCCTCAAGCCAGGATAGTGTGTGTGTGTGTTTACCTGTTTGAACTATTTGTTCCACTATAGAGTGTGCTTCTCTCTTTGAGATCTAGCTTGGTGATCTAAAGCTAGTCACTCCCTTAGATAACTGTAACTGTCATGATGTCAGTAAAGCTTATAATTCCTTCACATGAGGCATGACACACATTTCATTTAAATTAGTCCTAATTCTGTCACTTCAGCGGTCTGTTTGTGTAAGCAGTGGTGAAGCTTGGCTAGTCATCCTTGTTTTCTACACTTACACTGAGCAGTTCTGAAACTACTGTCAGTAGACATGATTAGAGCATGCTGAAATAGGAACATCAAATAAGGGTATTTCAAAGCCCTCAAGAGCTAACTATACAAAATAGTAACAAATTACCAGAGTGTTGCTTATGTCACAAGCATATATGCAAATTAAAACACCCTTGGGTTACAAATGTGAATAGTTTCATATAACTTAGATGAAAATTTAATATTTAATTTCATACATAAACAAAGCATTTGAGAGAGATTTTAAGGAGTGAAAACTGATTTCTTATATCTGAAAATATGACCCAATTAAACCCAGCTTTAAAATATATATTTGATGTAAAAACAGCTTTTTTCATAGCAACTCCTTATCCAAAATGTATTTGTCTATAAAGAATTGTTCACCATCTATTCACCTTATCAATCAGTCTTTTTCATTTTTCTACATTTTTTTCGAATTCTTATTCATGTGCAAACATACTTTAGCATAGCATCATAAATTCATTTTCATATTCTGTACATTTTTACTCAGTTTATTAATCACAACCTTTTTCCATGTGGCTGCAAAGAATTCACAATTATAATTTTAATAATGGAATGCTATTCTATTACAAATTCTATCATTTTTAATTTATCATTTTTAATTCTATCATTTTAAATTTATACCAGTTATTTTTGGATCTGTCTCCTAAGGCAAAAGGAATAAAAGCAAAAATAAATAGGGCCTAATTAAATTTAAAAGCTTTTCACAGCAAAGGAAACTATCAACAAAATGAAAAGACAACCTATGGAATGGGAGAAAATATTTGCAAATTATATGACCAATAAGGGATTAATATCCAACATATATAAGCAGTTCATATGACTCAATAACAAAAAAATAACCCAATTAAAAAGTGGGCAGAAGAACTGAGTAAATATTTTTCCAAAGAAGACATACACATGGCCAACAGGCATGTGAAGAGATGTTCAACATCACTAATTATCAAGGACATGCAAATCAAAACCATGTAAGATATTATCTCAGACTTGTCAGAATGGCTATTAATTAAAAAGTCTACAAAGAACAGTGTTGGCAATGATGTGAAGAAAAGGGAACTCTAGTACACTGTTGGTGGGAATATAAATTGGTGTAGCCACTATGGAAAACAGTATGGAGGTTTCTCAAAAAAACTGAAAATAGAATTACCATATGATCCAGCAATTCCACTCCTAGGTATGTGTCCTTAAAAATGAAAACCCTAATTTGAAAACATACATACACCCCAATGTTCATAGCAGCATTATTTATAATAGCCAAAATATGGAAGCAACCCAAGTGTCCATCAACAGATGAATGGATTAAGAAGATGTGGTATATATATATATATATATATATATATATATATATATATATATACACACACACACAATGGAATATTATTCAGCCATAAAAAAGAATGAAATTCTGCAATTTGCAACATTGTGGATGGACCTGAAGAGTATTATGCTTAGTGAAATAAATCAGTCAGAGAAAGACAAATACTGTATGATATCACTTATATGCAGAATCTAAAAAATAAAACTATTGAATGTATATAACAAAACAGAAATAGACTCCCAGATACAGAAAACAAACTAGTGGATACCAGCGGGAAGAGGGAAGGAGAGTGAGGCAAAATAGGGGTATAGGGCTAAGAGATACAAATCACTCTGTATAAAATAGATAAGCAGCAAGGATGTATTATACAGCACAAGGAATTATAGCCATTATTATGTAATAACTTTAGATGGAGTATTATATATAATATTGAATCACTATTTTGTATACCTGAAACTAATATAATATTGTAAATCAACTATAATTCAATGAAAAAAATACTTAAGTTGTGTGAAATCATGTTAATTAGTTTATTTTACTGTAGATTCACAGGAAAAGTTGTTTTTAATTAGGACTCTCCAGTAAGGAAACTTTTAAAATTGAAATGCAGTTGTGTTAGGGAGCAACATTTGTGGGGCTTTACAAAAGACACAGCAAACCAATGTACAAGTGTATATAAATGAAGCAAAATTTCACAAAACCATAGTGTGTGAGATGCATGCTAATATTTTCTATCTTAGTGTATAATATTTTGTTCAAAAATACAGTAAATTGATTCCTTGTTCACTAATGGGTCAGTGAACATGCTGAGATTTATTTGTGCATATTTCATATGTGTGCTAATAGCTGGTATTCTCTTGGCTAGACCTCTAGCCCAACTTGACTTTATCAAATATAGCTGAGATGTTATTTCAAATATTCCTAATCTACAAATTAACACCTTTCCTATGTGTTTGCAAAAGCTACAAAAATTATAACACATTGTCTCAGAGTTGGCTGCTCTTTCTGACTACTGGGAATAAATTATCATTCATTACTGCCTTCCTAGTGGTCTCCGAGGTTGTTAAAATTTTCTCACCTTGAGGTTAAAGGGAATAGGAATTAAAGGCTTTACTTCCTTTCAGAACTTGACCTCAACAGAAAGATAATGTAATTTTAAGCCCCGGAGGAAATGCTCTTACTTTCCAAATTCCCTTGCAAATCCTATCAATGATATTATTATCATGGTTTTGTCTTCTACATGTTTCAAAGCATTTTATACACTTTTGTATATTTGCAGTGTGATGGATTAGAAAGGGACCAGGCCCTCTTTGTTTCTAGATCTTCATGTGGACACAGTGAGGCCACATCCTTTCTAAAATCTTTGGAATATATAGTTTAGTAATGAGTATGTGGTGTCATGGGGACCACTGAAAAACCTGCCATATTTTTCTGGACCAACATCATTCCCTTCTGCAAAAGTGTTCTCATAAAAGCAAAGTGGAAAAAAAATAATAAAGTCACTAATACTTTCTAAGTGTTTTGGGGGCCTAAGGGTCAAAGATTCACTGACATTCTAAATTTTTTTTTCCTGTTCTTCTGTGCTACTAAACATTTAGAGCTAGCATTGCTGACACGTCATCTTACACACACATTAATGAAGAATCAGATCCAAAACAGTGCAGTATGAAAAGATAAACTCATTTGTATAGGAGAATTAGAAGAGTATTAAATTGGAAAGGGAAATTCTAGCAGCCCAAATAGATTGGGATCCTGCAGAGAAGTGGCTGGTGATGACCTTAACTGGTAGCTGAAGGATTTTTAAATACAGTGTTGCTTAATATTCACTTTTATATTGTTTCTTGTGTTGCATGGTAATCAAGTCCTTTACCTGAAAGTGTTGAGTCAAATACCTTGCATGAATTGGTTTTGGGAAAAACGATGAATATTGTTTATTTTCCACAAAGAGTTGCCACAGAATAAAAGAAAGAAAATATTGTGGGAGGTAAAATGTTAGGGAGATCTAGAAACTCAGAGCAAAAATGTCCATTTAAGGTAATATTGGAATAATATGCAGGAATTTTAGTGGGAATATGGGATAAGGGATTCAACCCAGTCTATTTCAGTTAAAATGCTCAGGAAAACACTATTTTATATCTGGATTAGTATATATGTATTTTACTAATGACTTACACTTCAGTCCCATATGGCTTGCCAAAATAGCAAATCCCAGATGAGAAAATGAATAGCATCGAAATCCCATCATCACTTTCTACTTCTGCCCTTGCCAGCACAAACATCTTGGGTCAATGGCATTCCTTTCTCTTTTCCTGCTCAGTGCCAGGATGGTTATGCTGATATTCTAACCCTTTCTTGCCCCTGGAGCTTTCCAGTAAGATTTGCTTCTCTAACCTAAAACCATTGGAAATAGAGGTTGGAATTAGGGTGGCAGCCAAGGAAGGAAGTGATGCCAGAAATATCAAGGTTGAAAAGAATATTCTGAGAACATCCTTAAAGTACTAGATTCCTCAGACATTATCTTGATTCCAAATAAGCCAGGACCTCCACTGAAAATCACTAGTTAGATTTGCTGAGTATTGGGAGCCACAATTTACCACAAAATTCAGAGAATCTATTTCATAAATTACATGATAATCACCATAGGGTGAAAAAAAGGTGGTGTTTACAACCTCCCTTCCCTAGATTTGTGACACAAAATTAGAGTTGTCATCTTAGGGTAAAAATGCACATTCAGAAGTATTTGTTCAAGTCCAGATCTCTCTCAGATGTTCAAGCATGCATTTTTCATGGACAAACATCAGTTTGATTTTTTTTCCTGTAACTTTGATACATTATTATATTTTTTGTTATTTTTACTCTTCTTTTGTTGATTTGTTTTAATCACAAGCTTATCATCAGAATCAGGCCTATTTTAAATTTCAGGTGACTAGCCTGAAATGTGTGTGCCTTTATTTTGTAGGATGCTCTGTGGTCTGTTATTCTCAAATGCACCAGCCTGTAGATATATAGCCTCATAGATACAGCCATCTTTTCTGTACATACCCAGGAAAATTGGCTCCATATACCTTTTTAATTTTATGATAACTGAAACTACTGTAAAGGAGCAAAGGTTTTAAAAAAGGATTCAGTCTTGTATTTCTACTGCAGGTACAAGATTCAATTGTATAGTTATTTTTCTGAAGCTATTTTGCCATTGCCAATAACATCATTCTAATAGTGGGTTGCCAAAAGACATTTCTTTTTTATTATTTAATTTACTTACAGAGGAAAAAACAGGCTGGGTGTTACTTATCTTCCTTGATTATGCACATATTTACTCAAAGTGGAACCACAAATTACAGTGGAACTCAAGAAAATAACATGGGTTGCAAGTTCAACAATATTAATTTTGTTTATTGGCCCTCTGTAGAAGTAGTTTCTTATTGGCACCTTTGTGAAATAGTATCTACCTCAATGAGGGAAATTTATAAATCTATATGCCTAAAGGACCACTGAGTAAATTATCTTAAGTACTTTATTCTACAGATGTCATAATCTTTCATATATTCCCTTATTTGTTTATTAGAATAGACTTATGAGATAGATTAGTCTGGTATTTTTATTCCTACACTATAGATAATAGGACTAACACACATACATTAAATTACTGGGCAAAGTTTGCCTAGCTAGTCACTGACAGAGATGATATTAGAATTTAATGATGTTTAGGTGAATAGTCAAATATGTAAATAAAAAATTGAGAATCATTCATATTCAAGGAATCAATTAAGTATAAGAATGGAACATTTTCCAGAGGAAGTGGAATGAAAGAAGAGCAAGGGTCATGGAACTATGCACTGTGAAATTTGGGTCAAAAGAAGTAAACAACCAATTTCAAAGAAAAACAGACCACCATGGTCATCCCAGCCTTTTTATACTCATTGTCTCCAAATATCATTCATTGCTCACCTCTTGGCCAGAACTAATACATATCAGGAACAGAATCAACAAATTTGTATGATGTCTTCTCTTTAGTCTCTTGTTTTAAAGCAATATCTTCACTTAATTTTTCCATGACATTTTCACAAGACAACCAGGCAGTTTTTCCTGTAGGATACTTTCTATTTGTCTGTCATGTTTGTCTATCATGTTCCTTTATTTTCTGTGTTTTCTATTGTTGGACGATAGGTCTACAAGCTAGATTAGACTCAGATTAAGCTTTTTTGGGAAAGGCTGTTTCATAAATCATATACACACTTCATAATTCATCTCATTAATGGGCACATAATATTACATTGTCCCACTCTTAGTGATGTTAATTTTTATTACTTGCTTAAGAAAGTATTATGAGACATGTCCATTTTAAAGATAAGTTTTCCCATAGATATTAGCAAGTAGCCTGTGCTGTTTTATTTTGTCACCTTATAATTGTCCTACTCCAAAAGTTAATAGATGTGATATCCGTTAGTGACTCTCACTTGAATCATTTACTTGATCACTGGTTACAAAATGGTGATTTGTCTAATTCTATCATTCCTTCTAATATGTTAGTTGGCATTCTTCTGAGAAGTATTTTCTCTCATTAACTAGGGATAAAACAAAGTTCTTCCAAAAAAGACACAGTAAATGCTTAATTCTTTTCCATTAATTATCCATTCTTCTGTTAAATGGTTAGAAAAATAGTTACCTCCAGTGGTGGCAAATCTGGTTTTTGTTTTCTTCCTCTACCTCCTCTTCTTCTTCCCCCATCATGTTTTTATATTATCACTATGAACTCATGGATTTGTATTTATCCAGTGCTTTACACTCATTTACAGTTATTATTTTGTTTAAGTTTTTCCAATCTATCCTTCATTGAATAAAATGTATCCTTTAGTTAACTTCTTTAGAGGACCTCTTGTATGTACATTATTTTCTCATGTTACTGTTCATTTATAACTTTTTTCTATAACCAGTGGAGTTATGTCTAGGTATAAACTATTTTGGATCTGTTTGGCCAGGAACATAGTGCACCATTTTAATATGCATGTCCAGAACATCTTTTTCATCATGAAAATTTTCTGGAATTTAGTTTTTAAGATTTTTTTATATTGGAGTATAGTTGATTTACAATGTTGTGTTAGTTTCAGGTGTACAGCAAAGTGATTTGGTTATACATATACATACATCTAGTCTTTTTCAGATTCTTTCCCCATATAGGTTATTAAAGAATATTGAGTAGAGTTCCCTTCAGTGGGTCCTTGTTGATTATCTATTTTATATAAAATAGTGTGTATATGTTAATCCCAAACTTCTAATTTATCCCTCTCCCCCACATTTCCCCTTTGGTAACTATAAATTTGTTTTCTAAATCTGTGAGTCTGTTTCTCCTTTGTAAATAAGTTCATTTGTGTCATTTTTTAGATTCCACATATAAATGATATCATATGATATTTATCTTTCTCTGTGGAATTTAGTTTTAAGTCTGCTCCTTTTGGGGGTTGGGAAATTTTCTTTGTGCTTTTCACTGACTCCTTTTTATCACATTCTTTGTTTCATTTTCATGGTGTTGGCTCTATTCTTTTTTGTACATCCAGTTGTACTATTCTTGACAACTTTGTAGTTTCGTCATAAATTCTGAGTTGATAATATCTTTTCCTTCAGTGTCCTCAACATTTGTTGAGCTTCCGTTTCTAATCTTCCTATTGTTTGTTTGTTTCTATTTTCAATATTTAAATGTTTGGTTTATAACCACAAATGCTTTCTATAGTTACCTTAATTCATGTGGGAGAGTCCTGTGACAGTTTTCTTCTGTTTTATTATTTTGTTTTTGGGTGGTTTTTGTCTGCTTGAAGTTTAATTTTTATATCCTACTTTCATCTTAAGGTAACTTTGTATGTATTTGTTTTACCACGTTATGGTTACATTTGATTTTTTTTTTCCTTGAATTCCAGGAGACACCCTGATATATTTATCATGTATAAATGATAAATACCTTTTTTTACCTTTTTCACTTATGCAAGCCTAAAGTGGCTTCTGACTGTCGGATCCATTGGAGATCTAATTCAAATACATTTCCTCATTTTGATCCTTGTGCTTTCTGGCCTTTCCCTTCTTTTTATGGAGAGAACTTCTATTCCACAACTTTTCTATTTGAACTTTGTGTGCCAGATGCAATATTTCTTTCCTGGTCCTGTGTTTTAATGATGTCATCCTCAAGACTTTAATATTGTGACTGCTAATGCCACTTTCAGGGGTTTCTGCTGTTTATTCCGCCTGAAATGATACTCAGCCACTTCTTTACTGCTCTAAAGCAGCTCTGTTGAAGTGGAGGGAGAAACCTTTTATACTACTAAACACATTTCTTTGAAATACTCTCTTTCATATTGAACTCAAGGAAGAGTTCAAGCCTTGTGCTCTCTAGGTCTTAAATAAATTGACTGTTATATGAATACCACTCTTTCAATTTCTGCTTGCATTTTCCTCAGTGGGATTCTACTAACCTCTCAAGGCCACCCTCTTTTCTTTAGTCCTGCTTCTCCTCTTGCCAAAATCCTTCTCCTGCCTCTCAGTTCATCTACTCTGTGTACACGAGGCATGTGCTTTACTTTGAAGTTTCCTCTGCATTTTCATATATCTGTGAAGTAGTGAACATAGGGGTAATTGTCCCCACAGGATAGTTGAAGGGACTGAAAGTTACAGATGTTAAATGGCTCATTAATTGAAGTAATTATTAGTGTGAGCCATAAAAAGTTCCTGAAATTCAACTGTTTTTACCTAACTAGTGGCAAATATATGGTGCATTCTAAATATTCAATGTGTGTTAGGTGTTATTATCAAATGATCTTAGGTCATTGCTGAATAAGAGTATGCTAATGCTAACAACTTTTACAAAGATTTTCATCTCTTAGATAAAGAAACAGGACAAAGTGTTATAAAATAGCATTAGTTTTTATATATCATTATTAAACATACCTCACTCTTTTCATTTAAGACACTATCTTCTTTGGAAAAGTAGAATTTTCTATCTTTTACTCTTTACAATGGAATATGATCTGTGATAATATGAATATTCCTAGTGCTTTTAATATTTTAAGTGTATTTAAATGCATTTTGAGTTGTTATGAGTTTGTAAATTTGAAAGTCAGTGCTATTTCTTGGATTATTTATTAATGTAAATGAATCTCCCCCTCAAGAGAGAAAAAACATTAGTTATAAAACACATTGCTTACCATATACTATAGCTTACCCATGATTTTGCTCTGATTTCAGCAAATTTGAAATAGGAAAGCCCTGACCAAGAAACAATTTCTGATTGGCGTTACAATTTTAAATATTATCTACATTGAATATGGGGCATGTCTACCTATATCAGAAGCCAGGTCAGCAAAACTTTTCTGTAGAAGAATAAATGGTAAATTGTTTTGGGGCGGGGGGTGGAATGGGCTTTATCATGATATTTTTAGAGCCAAAATTGCCATTGATTATATTTAAAAGAATGGTTGTGTCTGTTTACTTACCAGCTAGGCAACCAGCTAGATTTGTTACACAGGTCATGATTTGTAGACCCCTGGAGAGAGAGGAAAGGTTCCATCTCTTTGGATGAGAGCTGATAAAGATAATAACCTGTATGGACTGTGAAACTAAGGAGGGTAAGAGTATGGGAGTAGCTAGGAACTTAGTGACACTTTAGGTAGGGAAAGCACTAGAGAACAAGTATATGTAAGGGGCATCCATTGTCGATAGAAACTCTACACAATTGTGGTGATGGAATGAGGTGAGGCACATGCGTGGCATGAGGCTTTCAGAAATCAGAGTAAACTTGCCTATTTAAGAAATGTGCTTGAGTCTTCATTTAGTTAGAGTGTGTTACTTCACATAGTCAAGGTCATAAATGTGCTTCTGGAAGCATCATCTATACACAACTCTTGAAAATCCACAGGTTTAGTTTCAAGATGTAAGAATGATTTTATATTGTAACTGATGTATAACATTATAGATAAGAAAAATCATTTTATTTTGTAACTGACCTATAAAATTGCATTTTACTTACAAGGTTACATGCTATATGAAAAGGAGAAAATCAAATTGATTTTATAGATATGAGCACGTATTCTATAAATGGTTCAAGATTTTTTTTCTCTTTCCCATTTAACATAGCTACATTTGGAAAGGAGGACTATGTAAGTGAATATGGGACTAACAGACCTTGTCTGTTGGCATTTTAAATCTATTTTTCTTTACTAGAGCAATGTGAAAATCAGTTTAAAAGTTTTAAAATTGTATATAAACAAAGCAATCACTATTTGTAGAAATAATTACAAAAACCAGAATACTTTTTTAAAAATATCTGAGATAATAACGGTTTGAAAATATTGGTAAAATTTTGTTATAAGGGAAAAGGAAATCATAAGAGAAGAAAAAAATCTCTTTTTAAAAAATTCTATAAATTATGGAGCAATAGGATTCTTTGATATGTTAATTATACCTCTTGTTTCAGCATTCAAGGTTCCCAGTAATTTGTTAAGTATTATTTTAATCAATTCAAACAGCTATAGTGCCAGTGTTTGATTTGGTTCTTGTTGCCGATAAGTTTCTGAAACTAATTAATGCTCAGAATTCTTTATTAAACAATAAAGAAAGGAATGAATAATATTAATAGTTTATAAAATTTAAAATGATTCCAAATCAGAATCCACATGACTTTTCTGGAGCATCTTTCATGCATATCACTAAATTAAGCAGGTCCATGTGTTTATATATGTATAAAACATATGCAGAAAGCACATATATACTTTTAAGTGTATTATCCTCTAAATTAGTAATTAGTGATTAATTAGTCATTTCTAATGGTGGTTTTAAGGATTTGTCCAATGTAATTGCCCCATGAAGTAGTAAAATCACCTATAAAGTGCTTAAATTTACTAAAGAAGTCATTATTTAAAGGTAGTGTATATTGAATCATTCTTCAAATTTAAGAATCACTTTTGTATTTAGGCATTTATCCTATAAACCAGAAGTTTAAATTTTGGGAGATAAGTTGATTTTCCTGATGGCTGGTCACAGCTGTGTTTCTAAAGTGACCCACTGATCACAGTTACGTAGCTCTTGGTAATTTTTTGTGTCACAAATGTAAAAATGTAATTCTAGAGTGTTGTTCTTTCCCTGTGTTCATTATCCCAAGGAGCCCCATGAAGGAGTGAGGAGACTCCAACTTTGGGATCATTGTTTAACTAGGGAAAAAATGCAAATGACTAAAGCATTAATGTAAGAGCAAGAGAAGTAAAACTTGAAAGGGAATACACAGTGTCATCCAGAGAAAGAGAACTTAGACGTGGACTATGGCATTGCTCATCATATTCCACTGATATCACAGTTTTTGGAGATGAATTCATTTTTCATAGTCCATGAGGCCTTTAGTCATTTAATTTATGTAATGAATTTCCCTTACTATGATTCTAAACTCACTAAGAACATTTTCGATAATAATATTGGCTTCCTATATAGTTGGTACTGAGAGAGAATTGGGTAATCAGAGGAGACTTGGGTAATGTATTTCTCAAGGTAAACTAATGAATTGGCATTTTGCTATTTATTCAGTATGTCTGACTAATTCATGAACTGAGGAAATTGAAGCACACATTATACTTACTTGAAAGGCAGAGGTCAGGTATTAAACCAAAGAGTCACTTTGTTCTGCCATTGCTTTATAATGAGTCTTTAGGTGACAATACTTGCTGACATTCTTAGTCTCATCCATATGAACCTAATGCAGCCACTGGATGAGGTAAAGTTGAATCTTAGAAAATGGATGAATAATGGTGCTTTTGGCATCTTACAGACTCTAATGGCTGCTTGGATGGCCATTTATAGAAAGTCTAGTGTTCAGAGTAGAAAAAATTCTTAGCAATAAAATAACAATAAAGTTCTGTTTGATAACATAGTACTCAAATTATAACTGTTGATATTTACCAGCAAGATTATACATTTATATTTTTGTCAAATTGCAGTCAATAGAATTTCTCAGGCAGAGGGAAAACTGAAGCACAACATTAGAAAAATCTCACAGTAAACTTCTCCAGGATTTTACAAGTGAGGAAGGCATTGCCCAGTTGTCTGACTTAGTCTAGTTCTTTTCTGGCTTTTTTTTTTTCCCTCTTTTCTTTTCTCTTTTCATCTTATGTTTATGTTAAATGTCTAAGAACAAAGATAAGACAACCCCTTTCATTGTTTTAACTCAATGTTTTGTTGCTTGAATAGTTCAGTCTTTTCTTCCTTTTGAAATGCTTTCATTGTTATTATCACACTTCCCTGGTATTGGAGAAATATGGGAAAATATTTCTTTTCTATATACTTTTAAACAAAAATGCAGTAAAACTTCATGCTGCAATAAAACTGAAAAGAAAGGAATCCAAGGAAGGTTCTACTGATGAACAATATGTTAGAAGCATTGCATCTCATACAGCAAGGAGTCAGAGTTCACAGTGATAGAGACATGAAAAAAGTAACCTTTTCTTTCCATGAATGAGCTTATCTATCTCTAATGCCCCAGATCTGATAAACAGTGTAAAAGTAAAAATAAACACAAATATAATAAATAAACTTATCCATTCAGGTTATCTCAGTCTTTTCTAGTTTAACATGATCTTTTTAAGGTAAACTCAGTTTCATTTAGATAAATGATTAGGCTTTCAAGATTTCTCTATTCAGTCCCTTCCACCATAACCACCCCTCTCCCTACATGCACACGTCCTAGTCCCACCTACACCACATCAATGATTTTTTTCCCTCACCTAATAGTGTATGGACCCAAGGGAAACTCATATTACAACCTGAGCAGGGAAAACAGGGATTTTTGTTGACGTTTTGGCTGGCTTCTGATGACCTCTGATTGAAATGTGGACTTGTGTTTAGTCAATAGCTTATCTGTGTTCATGGATTAGCTACTGAAAAGGTATAGTGAGTATCAACTGTGTAGTCTCTGCTTATACAACTCCTGGCTTTTCATCCCATAAAGCTGGACTGTTCCTCTGTCTGGCCTTCAGCTGGTTCGGCTGATCCTATGCCTCTCAACCAAGTCATGCCCATTGATTTTAACTTATACTTACTATGGGCTTGCTATCAGTTTGCCTCAATACAGGAAGTCTGGTGACTAATAATTCACAGAAACCTTTTGCATCCCACAGTGAACATAGGAGCAAGAGAATAGACTTGACATTCTATCAGGCTGCTTCTCAGCCTAAACAAATGATACCACATTTATAGTCTGCCACAATCACCTCACGTGGTCATAGAACATTCTAGAAGATTAGAGATTTAAATTTTTTTGTTGGTGTCAACCACCTCTTTCACTTGTGTGGCTCTCTTTAGACCTTGGCCTAGTTGGGTAAGTCATAGATTCTTCTCAGAAACATAGGCATAATTTTCACTCTGGTTTTATCCCCTCTGAATATTTCCTTTTGGCTAAAATACCCACTGTCCAGAAAGGTTTTGCTTGTTGCTGTGGAATAGAAACTCCCTTTACACCATACCCTTTACCCCCTCTATGCCAGGGCTTATAGTAAAGTGCTTTACTCAGACTTCTATGCTTCCCTCTTTTCTAGGCAAGGGAAACTCTTTGGAATTTAGAGAAATTATTTGATTCTCAGAGAAGCCTGGCTCTCAAGATTGTGCTCTTGCTTAAGATTCAAAACATCTGATTTGAATCTCAACCTGAGTAATGATGCTTTTATTCTAAATTGTAGTTATTTCCATAAAATGATGACTGTCAGTGATACAAAGAATGTTGAATCACAGAAAAGCAAGATTTACAGGATAATAAAAATATATTGGCTTTATATTTCAAATGCATGACACCTACTACAATATTCTTTCACCTACTCTATAGTCACATGCTGGCAGTTTTCCCAGTAGCATTTGATATCTAATTATCTGATTTGTCATTGGATGAAAAGCATATATTTTCAAGTTGTGCCATACCACAGGCAAATCATTAAACATCTCTGAGCTACGATTTTGTTATGGATTAAATGAATATAAAGATAGTACCTACCTCCTATGATTTTTGTAAGGATTAAATGAAATAATTTATGGAAAAAAACAGCATATTTCATGCCACATATTTCTCAGTTAGAAAGTTACCAGTTTTACTGGTTAGAGGTGATAACGATGATGATGGTGATTACATAAGACAAACCCTGAATCATTATGAATTATATTTGTCGAGATGGTGGAATTTAATTGAGAGACAATTTAATTTTATTTTTTTCACAAGAGTCGCATTCAACAAAGTGGTTTAATCGCATCATGGAGAAAAATCTGTGAATGCACTAATTTGTGCAAGACTCTGAAAATGGCAAAATGTAGAGTCATAGCCAACTAATTCTAATTTAATGTAGGGATAGAAAAGTGTTTCAAATAATGATTCATCTGACAATGTTCACTAAAGCAAGCTTAAAATCCAGAAGTTAAAGTACATTAGGAACTCTAGACATTTGAAAAAATATTGACAAACTCTTGTAAAAATTTTATTTATGATATTTATAATATCTACCTGCAGAATTATTATGCTACAAATAACTTAATTATAGTACTAGCAAATCTATAGGTGAAATTTAGAATCCAGGACAAATTTCCTTCATTTTTAACACGATGGAACAGCAAGTTCAACATAACACAATTTCTAGAGTATCTGAAGTAGGCAGAATAATGGCCTCCAAAATATGTCCCGTAGCCTAATCCCTGGAATCTGTGAATATGTCAGTTTATAAAAGAAACAGGAATTAATCTTGGAGACAAAACTAAGGTTGCAGGTCAGCTGACCCTAAAATAAGGAGATTATCCTAGATTAACTAAGTGGGCCCAAGGTAATCACAAGGGATTTAAAGTTGGAAGAGAGTAAAAGAAGAAAATGTTAGAGTGATATGATATGAGAAGGATTTCACCTGATGTTGCTGATATTGAAAATGTATTCTGTCAGCCAAGGAATACAGGAAATTTGCAAAAGTGAGGAACGACAATGAAATAGATTTTTCTCTTGAGCTTCCAGAGAGGAACACAGCCTCCCCTGATGACAACTTGAGCCCCGTAAGACCACTGTTTGACTTCTAACCAACAGAATTATAAGATAAATGTGTACCATTTTAAACCACTAAATTTGTGATTTTTTTTTTTTTACAGCAGTAATAGGGAAATAACACAGTATCTGAATCATGGAACATGGTGAGCAATATTCTCACTCAGGAACTTTGTTTTACTCTCTTAGTGACTCAAAGAATCAATTTAACTCATTCTGACAAATAAGGTACCACATCATGCATTGTCATACATTATCTTTGACACTCTTTAATATGCTTCACAAAGTAAAGTTTCCAGTTGGGTGTTTGCTGATGACAATAGTGACAGCAATATTTTTTGCTTGACTCACATTTTATTCAGTGGTTCTCTGACATTTTATTAAACTGAATTGACGATAAATTGCAATAATGATTAGAAATTCTCTTTGAGGGCTCAGCCACTCTTTAAGAAACCGGGAAATTGTTCCTATGCTATACATTTAACTTTGATCCTGTGTTACACATTAACTCAAAAAACACACACTGAGGTGTTATTGTGTGCAAAGTACTATGGTAAGTCATTCCAGGTGTAAAAAATACAATTAAGGCATAGTAGCCACCCTTAAAATGCTTATAGTATCCAAAGATCTGTGTAACAACAAGGAGGTTTAAAACGTGTTATGAAAAATCTTTGAGCAATGACTTCTGGAATAGTGATGTGAGGAACTTGATGGACCTGGTCCCCAGCAAAGCAACCCTAACTCATGAAAATTATTAAAAACAAAATCAAAATCAGTCATTTAAAGCCTCAGGAAATTTTTCAAAGGGCATTAAACACAAAGAAAAATAATTTAAGAAAATCTACTAACTATTGATAAGAACAGCAAAAGTCTGTGACATTTGAGCCACAACGTGCACACACCCCTGACCCCAGTGGGACAAAGTTCTGCTTTGGATGGATGCAGAAATCAGAGTTCTTCCTCTCCAGTCTAGGGTATGGGATTCCTTAGGAGAGTCACATTGTCAGCATTTCCATCCAGTTCTGCTCCATGTTGCAGAAGCTGTATTCCAGCCAAGAGTAATGAGAGGACTGGGATTTCCTTCCTTCACCAAGCCTGCATTTTTGGGTGTAAGCTCTATCCTAGGTGTGACAAAATGAAGATACTGGCCTCTGATTGTCCTCACCCCTGGTGCTGGAATGGTAGACGTCTCAAGCTGTGTTGCAGTCTGGAAAGACCAGAGGATAACACCACTACTCAGCACACCACACATAAAGCAGAAGAGGAACAATGTCCATGTCTGTGGTTTCTGAGCAGTGACATAGAGGCTGGTTAAAACAAAGAGCTTTGTATATCATCTCAAGGGAACTGAATTTATTTGGCACAAAATGTATGGAAGTTCAAGCCTAAGAGCACTGTCAAAACAATGGAGATTTTGGCGGTAAGCAGTTAAAAGGGCGCTAGTAGCTCCATGAGAGCAAAAAGTTAAACCATAGACCAGCTAAAAGTTTATTAGAGAGATAAAGGAAGAGGAAAAGCTAACAAAAGCCTTCCTAGTGTCAGAAATAATCATCAGCTTGCCTTGGCTGCCCAAAAGTGGCCTGAATCTAATTGGGTCAAACCATGATGCAATATCAACTCTTAGAGTATTGTCCAAAAAAACAGAGTAATCAGATAAGAATTAGTTGCAAGATAGCTGTTGGGTGTGATGCCTACAGTGGAAGACAGGTTAATGGAGAAATCAGGGAAAGAGACAACCAAAGAGAGCCTGACTAAAACATTGCAGCCCAGAGTGACTATGTGCATTCCCAGGACTGCATCATTTGAGGATCAATATCAAACAGTATATACTATGGAGGAAATAATCTTCACTAAAGTAGTAAATCCAAATCAGTAAAGAAATACATATGCAGACAACAAAAATAAAGCCTAGTAAGCAGCAGGGAATCAGTGTCCAGGTTTGTTATAATATATTATTTAAATTCTTCAGTTTTTAACAAAAAACTTACAAGATAAGCAAAGAAACAATACAATATGACCAAACAAAGGTTAAAAGAAGAAAATCAAGCACAGAAACTACTTTGAGAAGCCCCAGATGTTGGATTTAGCAGATAAAATCTTCAAAGTATCTGTTATAAATATGTTCAAAGGACTAAAAAAACCCATATTTCACAAACTAAGTATAGCATGTTGACAATATCTCATCAAAGAGCATGCCACTAAAGAGATAAAAATTATTTTTAAAAGAACCGAACAGAAATTCTGGAATTGAAAAATAAAAAATTGAAATGAAACATTCACTAGAAAATCTCAACAGTAGATTTGAGCTGCTAACAGAATCAGGGAACCTGAAGATAGATTGGTAGAGACTGTGCAATGTGAGGAACAGAGAAAAAAAAAAAAAGAATTAAGGAAATTAACAGAACTTCACAGAAACGGGGTTAAGGAAAACAACATAAATGTATGGAAGTGCCTATAGGAGAAGAGAGACAGAAAAAGAGCAGGGAGTGAAAAAAAAGAAATAATGACTGAAAACTAATCAGATGTAATGAAAACATTAATCTATATATCCAAAAGGCCTAAAAACTGCAAGTGAATAAACGCAAAAAGATCCATACTCAGTTGCATCATAGTAAACATGTTTGAAGTCAAAGATAGAGAAAATATTGAGAACATCAAGATAAAATGACTTGGTATACGCAAAGGAACCAGATTAAATTAATGGTTGACTTATCATCAAACACAGTGGAGGTCAGAAAATAATGGGATACCATATTCAAGGTGCTGTAAGAAAAGAAAAAGTCAACCAAGTAGCTTATATCCAACAAAACTACTTTCTAAAATTCAGGAAAACTAAGGATAGTTTGAGACGAACCAAAAAGTGAGATAATTCCTCACTAGCAGATCTGCCTCACAAGAAATATTAAAGGACGTTTATCAAAGGAAATTCATCAGGTTGACAGAAAAAGACCTCAGATCGTAATTCAGATACACACACACACACACACACACAAAATGCCAGTAAAGTAATCATATAGGTAATTATAGAAGACTTTGGTTGCTTATTTCATCTTCCTTCCCTTAACTGATTTAAAAAGCAATCATATGTCAAATATGTATATAAAGGTATTTTGGGTCTATAAATTATAGAAATATAATATATTTGGTAATAAGAGCACAAAGGAGGTAGGTGGAGTAAAGCTGTACCAGATGATGATTCAAATCCATAGGAATAAATAACCAAAATGTTAAATAAGACAGTTAACAAAACATACTCTATAAATATTTTCTTGCTCTAGTTTCTTCACTCAGCTTCTTGAAAAGTAAGACATTTCTATAAAGTGATGATTATAATTAACAATTTTTATTAACTTTAAACATTATAGTGCAATAAATATAACAGTGTGTTAAAGGGTACTAACACATGTATATGTAATATATGACAATAATTGCACAAAAAAGGAGTGGAGAAAATAGGGCTATATGGAGTAATGTTGCTATATTTCGCTGGAGATAAGTTAATATAAAGCTGAAGCAGTTTCTAATAAAATAAGATGTATATTATCAGTACTAGATTGATCACTAAGAAAAATTTTAAAATCTAGTGTACATATCATTAAAACATTGAAATATGGCTCAACCAGTGGATCAAAAGAGAAATCAAAAGGGAAACAAAAAGTCTGTTGTGACAAACAAAAATGAAAACACAACATACTAAAATTTATGTGAAGCAGCAAAAACAGTTCTGAGAGGAAAGTTTATATTTGCAAACCACTTATCTGGAAAGGGGTTAATACGATTCAATAGCAAAACAAAAACGAAAGAATGCAAAATCCAACAAACCCAAATACTCAAATTAAGAATGGGCAGAGTACCCGAATAGACATTTTTGTAATGACAACGTACAAATGGCCAACAGGTGTGTGAAAATGTTCTCAGCATCACTAATCATCAGAAGAATGCAAATCAGAAACCATAATGAGTTATCACTTCACACCTGTTAGAATGACTATTATCAGAAAGCTAAGAGATGTCAAGTGTTGACCAGGATGTGGAGTAAAGGAAACTCTTGTGCACTGTTGGTATGAATATAAATTTTTACATGGGCTTCCCTGGTGGCGCAGTGGTTGAGAGTCCGCCTGCCGATGCAGGGGACACAGGTTCGTGCCCCGGTCTGGGAAGATCCTACATGCCGCGGGGCGGCTGGGCCCGTGAGCCATGGCCGCTGAGCCTGCGCGTCCGGAGCCTGTGCTGCGTAACGGGAGAGGCCCGCGTACCGCAAAAAAAAAAAAAAAAAAAAAAAAAAAGAAAAAAAAAAAATGCAAAGGAAACATAGACATTTCTCCAAAGGAAAATAAATAAAATGTTTAAGAAAAAATAAAAATTACCAAGAAACTAATAATAATATTCTCATAATTAGCCATTAGGAAAGGCAAATAAAAACCACAATAAGATACAGCTTCATACACACTAGGAATGCTATAATCAAAAAGACAGATTGAAAGCAATATTGGTGAGGATGTGAAGAAATTAGAGCCCCCATACATTGCTAGTAGGAATGTAAAATGAGGCAGACATTCTAGAAAACATTTTGGCTGTTACTCAAAATTTTAAACTAAGAGTTACCATATGATTTAGCAATTCCATTCAGGTATATATTTAAGAGGAAGGAAACCATATGACTATACAAAAACTTGTATACATTATTATTATTCATAATAACCCCAAATGGAAATGAGCCAAATGTCTATCAACAAAAATAGACAGATGTAATGTGGTATATCCACACAAGGAATATAATATAGCAATATAATGGATGAATATGCATGCTACAACATGAATACATCTTTAAAACATTATGCTAAGTGAAAGAAGCCAGTCATAAAAGACCACATATTGTATGAGTCCACTTATATGCCATGTCCTGAATAGGCAAGTCCGTAGAAGCAGAAAGTAGATTTGAGGTTGCCTGAAACTGAAGGAGGTGAGGGGGGATAAGGAATGACTGCTAATGGGTGTGAAATTTCTTTGGGGGATGAAAAAAATGTTATAAAATTGATTGTGATGATGGGTGCAGACCTCGTGAATATACTAAAAAACACTGAATTTTTATATCTATACATCTGTTAAAAGATGCTCTGAGAACATAAAAGGAGTAGTTTTATCTTTTGGGGGGTATGGGATTTAAGAATACTTTAACTTAATAATTTTAATTCTAGTTACATTAAATAATAGCCAAAATGTAGAGGTGATAATGAGCAGGAATTATGTGATAAGTAGTGTATAGTCCTGTTGAGAGGAGGTAAGAGACATGAAGGAAAATAGTGAAATATAAGTTCAAGAAGTTAATATGTGAGTAAAATTTGGATAAAGCTGCCAAGGTGAAAGAGTTAATGTTGTAATGTGTGCATAATTTGGAGCAAGCAAAGGTTTCTGAGGAGAGAAAAATGTTGGTAGCAGATGTGAACACTGTAGTGACTTTTAGAATCTGATTCAGTTTTAATAACGCTAATGCATTTGAAGGTTGTATTTTAAGCAACAAAACCCTTATAAAATCCATCACCCAAAGTGGTCTTAATGTCTGGAAACATAGGCAGATATAGCTAATGAATGGCTCACAATAAAAGATTCGGTTGATGTATTGCCCCTTGGCACCAACACATAGTTTAGTGTACTCGCAAAAGTTACATTGAACGTAGTGCATTAATGCAGGATTTTCATCTATCTCTGTGTAAACATCTGTCATACATTAACTAAGATGAATTTGTCTTTGATTTTTACTGAATTCACTGTATATTTAACATATCCCAGAAGGAATGAGGAGAGTTCAAAAAGTTTTTCTACATTTCTAGACTTTGTAGCCACCCGTTCGATAACATATCACTATTAATATAATCTCTTCATATATCCACAGCACTATTTTATGATTCTCTCATGCCCTGTATTTTTAAAATTATTTTAAAATTTGAGTTAAGTTTAAGTTCATATGAAGACAAAATCTGTGTCCTTAGTAACAGACATAAAAGGAAACCATAAAGAACAGATAATGGAACAGAAAATAACCTCACAAACTTTTAAATACCATAAATATCAAATTGCAAGTTTATTTACTAGTGACAAATTGATTACCTAAAAATCACTTACCGTTCTTTGCTGTAAAATCATATTTTGGTTGTCTTTGATTGTCTTTTAATTCTTTGCATTCAGGGTACATTGGAGTAAGAATGCAAATAAATGGACCTTATAATTTATATTCACAATGAGTAATATCAACCTAACCTTGATACTTCCTGAACACAAGAACAAGTGCTAAAGTAATTGTCTATGGATAAGTATTTAATTTTACTTTACATAGCTTTCAGAGTTATTAACAGAATCAATTTAAAAGTAACAGTGCTACAATATAATAATAGTTGTTCACTGGTGAATCCATAATTAAAATACCCAATTAATATTGCTCACCTATGGTACATGAGTTTAAAAGAGGCTAGCTTTGTAAAGGATTTTATCAGGATTTCCTTAGCAGGAAAAGGGTACTAATTAAGGGAAGCAAGTAGGTTTATTAAATCTGAAACTGGCAATTGGCTTGATGCTGATGAATCCCTATATAAGGAAATTTTTCAGGGATAGAACAGTGTGATACCTTCTTTTCTCTTTTCTTTTCATGTGTCAGGTTGTGGGAGATGAACTTGAATCTTTCTAATCTACCCCTCAAGAATAATCAAATTTTTCTATTTCATACCTGCTGTTCTTAGCAATTGGTGGGAAAAAGAAAAGGAGCGATGTCAGGACCAGAAAGCAACATAAAACATTTTATATAAACATTGCTACTATCACCAAATTCATTAAAAACTTCAATTCATAACCACTTGGAATTACTCAGCTTTTTGTGAGCTTTTTATATACAGTTGAGTGTGAAGGCAGAGTGATCTTTAAGGTGGTGCTGCATTTCCTGTCCCAAGACTTGGACTGCAAATCCTAATGTGCTCTAAACTGAAAGATACCGGACAATGTCTTAAGCCTCTTTGAACTAGGGAAAACAAATGAGACAAGATACATTAACTGTTTTCTGAAATTACAAAGCACAATACAAGTTTATGTGTTACTATGATACTTGTAAAAAATGTAAATGCTGTATAATCACACAAAATGGGAATTTCCTAACAGTTGCATCTTTCTTTCTCTCTCAATGTCAGTGCTTCTCAAAATCTGGGAATCGATAACAGTGATTCTCACCCACTTAGAGACTGTGGTATACATAGAAATGATACTATTTGTAAGGCATGTTGAAGTAAGTGAGCAAGGTTGCTTATACCCAAGTTGACTATCTGCTCTGGGAAATTGAGGGGATTAATAACTCAGCACAGCTAGAATCCATTTGTGACCCACTAGTGTGAGGCAGAAAACTCTCCCTGTGTATAAAAATATCCTGGGTATCCTAATTTTACATATTTATTGTAGGGACCAGAAACCTGCACTTCTAGTGTTACTCCATGGCATTTGAAACAATATTTCAAGGGACATATGTGCTGACCTAATTGTTCCTACTTAATTAAAGAACAAAGAGTGGAGTTCTTTTTGGAACCAAGTTAAGAAAGTAGTTCCAGACAAATCATGGTTGAGAACAGGCATTTGTCAATATCAAGTTAGAGGAGTATGCAAAAAGGAATAGCAACTTTAAGGTCAGAAGACCTGGTTTACTTCCCAGTTGTGAAAATTACTATGGCCATAGGAAAATCATTTAACCTGTTTTTGCCTTAGTTTCCTTGACCATCACAATGGGGATAATTTAAATACTTTAAAGGGTCTTGGTGAAGATCAAGAGAGAGAATATTTGTGCAAACACATAAGCCACTCAATTCTTTACAGCTGTCAGAAGTTGTATTACTCTTCTTATTATTGCATTTACTTTGTAATGTAGAGATTAATTTCTTATTTGAGTTTTGGTGATGATTTTAAAAGTAACTGCAAAGTCACACAATGATTCACTTGAAATAAATGACTTGTTTCTGCTCAACAGAATGTCTTCCATAAAACATTTGCAAAATGGCAAGCAGAAATCTATCAGGAAGATTGAAGTCATAGGATAATGTAGCTCATCACTGTAACTTTTCATAACACTTTTCAAATACTCATAAGTGTGATTTTGAAATAATTTATGTATATAAAATAAACATTAAATTGTGATTTGATAAAGCAGACCTGTAGTTTGAAAATAAAATACTACAGGAAAATGGAATGCCATTCCAAAGGAAGTTAAGTAAATATATCATCTATCCATCTTGCCAATAGTGTTGCTAATTCATAACCCTGACAGCAACACATTACAAGTTATTCCTAAGGGAAAAAATTGCCAAAACCTTTTATTGCTCAATTAAAGAATCTATATACAGTTGATTACATCTGTCTTATTAAATGTCTTTTTAGAAGATTTGTTCATTCAATCATACAACAAATATTAATTGAAACCCTACTCTTTATCAGGCATATGGAGGATAAAGAGGAACTCAGGCTAGGACCTCAGAAAGCCTGCTGTATTGATGGAAGATTAATATAAGAACAATAATCTGTAAGTATAATATAAAATATGATAATTGCAAGATAAATTTCTATGAGAATGATAAATAATATACTGTATACAGAGTCATGAAGAGGACATTTTAAACCAAGTGAGGGGGATCAGGGTAGGCTTGTCAAAGAGGTCGAACTTGTGTTGAATTCAGAACTTCCAATAAAAGGAAGACCAAGAAAGGACGAATGGTAGAGCAAGTCAGAAATAGGAAAGGAATGCATGGGGCAGGCCAGATATTGGAAAGTAGAAGTGTTTGAAACTGTGGTAAGAGTGGTTTCCTCATGCAGCTCCAGGTGATTGTTGCCATGTAAGTTTTCAAAACCAGTAACATTATATATTCTTTGATTTTCCAGAAGAGCCAGATAGATATTCAGAGTTTTGTGTAAAATTTCCATATAAAATATGGCAACTAATCTAATTATTTTATTAATCATTTTTAAAAGGCCACACAAGACATACCTGCTGACCAAATTTGGCCTGTGGGCCACACTTTTCTATCTCCTGTAGTCATAAATCATGATGAATCAAAGAATGTATATAATAGTTGGGGATATAAAACCAATCAGAAATTCTAAATTGATTATATAACTATTAAAAACTCATGTCTACACTAAAATCTCTCTCCAACTTCAGGAAATCAAAAGTGTATTTAAGAAAAAAAATTACATGAGGTTATATGTTTGGGGTATAAAACTAAGAAAGAAACATAAAAGTTAACTAAAAGGATGACATGAATTTGAAAACCCCAGAACTCAAAACGGCAAATAAAATTGAGACGGGTTAGATACAAATATTGAACTTCTCTAAGTTATGGATAGGAGTTCTTTAAAACTTAGAAATATAGAAAGGGTCATCCATTGCAACATTAATCTCAACACAAGGTTTAAATTACACGTAAACATATTAAATGAGGGGCATAGCAGAAAAGGAAACATCACAGATCCACTCATGAGAATAATGAGACTTCAGTGGCAGACAGCATGCTTTGAAGGCACTTATATTGGTATTATTGATGATATGATAGTCATCATTAAATAGACTGTGAGCTACTTAATCAAAAAGTAATTTACCATTGAATTGGCAAAGTTCAGATAAAGCCTCATATCTGCTTGTCAGTTTTCAACTACCTCGTGTTTGGAGGACAGTTCTATATGTTCCATTCTGGTAAAACTGCGCTTACTAATAGATACACTGGGTTTACTCTGAGACTCTTACTTATCAAACTTGTTTCCAAAGTAGAAATTCACTATTGTCAACTCACATTTGTTAGTGAAAACTTGTCTGATGGACTTTGCAGAGTGTGTACTTGGTTTCCTTGTTGAAATAGATAAAATTTCAGGGGTGTAATTCTTTGAGAAGACCAATACTGATTCTAATTTGCATAAAGCTCTTTTTAGTAATGCCAAAGTCACACATCCTTATTTTGTTAATATGGATGCTCCCATCGTCTAATACCTATGTACACTGAGGGTATTTTTACTTTATTTTCCATTGTCATGTTAGTCTGAAGGAATGGATGACTTTTAAAAATTGGGGAGAGGGTAGAAAAGATGAGAAAAAGACAAATACTTAGATTATTTAAATTAAAAAATGAGAGGAGTGTTGATGTTTGCTAACTGTGGATTAGGTGGGGGAATATATACATTTACTCCTTCATATACTTTTAAAGAATTAGGGCTAGTTTTTCCCTTAAGAAAGACAAGGGTGAAAATAGTGCTGGTGATAACAAGAATCAGAATGAACTGTGAAATATTTCAGGAATTTTATTTTCTTCTTGAAGTTTGTAGAGTTTATGAGCATTCCAATGGTATCCCCAATTGTACAAGATTGATAACCCTGCCTGTTTTTCTGGAGGAAAATATTAGTTCACATTTCACATAAAAGTAATGTTTCAACTTGAAACTATTGGGTTACATGTACTTGAGGGGACTCACCAGAGAGAAATGTAGGCATGTCTGCGGTCTAAAGTTATGTCCAGGCTATTCAGCCAGCATGTATTGGGTGCTTTCTAAGTATCAACAGTATAGACACAGAAAGACACAGAAAATGAAATAGAGAATTGTACTGTAATGTGGTAAAAGTAAAGGTGAACATACACATGAGGTACTCTATAAAACTTGGGGAGATTTTTTTATTTAAGGGTTCATATTTTGTGGTTCATAGAAAGTGCTTTAAAGACAGTATGGTTTGAAGTTGTTCTTAAAGAAGAACTGAAAGTAAATCAGGCACAGAACGTGAGTGAAATTATTCCAGGTTGCCAGAATTTACTCCAAAATGGAGCAAACATTTTCCATAAAAGAATGTTCAGGGAATATGGATTTATAGAAAAGAACAAAAGGTTCACACTGAAATATATTTGAAAAGGTGACTGTTAAGGAGAAGAATTATATACATTCTATGTACTCCTAAAATGCAAGTATATTTATTTTGCCTTTTATAAAGAGGGGAGAATATTAGAATGTAAGAGAACAATGTATCTACATATCATTAGAAGCAAAGGCTTAATATGGATCATGCCAGAGTTAGTTCAATGACCATATTAAAAACAGAGAGTAACACTCTCCACCAAAAAAACCAGGATACTGAAGTTCAGATATATCATTTGTTAAATGAATGTGTTGATCTTGACTCTAAATTATTTGATAAATTTAACATTCTATAAATCTTTTTTTATTGAAGTATAGTTGATTTACTCTATGATTCTTTATAGCAGTCTCCCCACCCCACCCCAAGCAGAATAGTTCTCCACTGTAAGATATCCTTAAAGGGAACTTAAAAAACCCTGAAATTTAGACTATGCTAATATTTTCTGTAACTTCTCCTGGCTCCTCTTACCTGACATCCCCTGAAGGGATATGACAGATCTGATTTTCTGTTTAATTTCAGATAATGTCATTTCACTGCTTTCCACTCATGATGGGTCAAGGTCTTGAAGACTTGAAGCATAATCAGTAGAAATATGGTGGTACTTCCTCAAAATAAAGGCCTGAAAAGCTATAAAAGTTAGAAAATAAATATGAATTTTGAATAGCCATTTTTGGATCTTATGGCCTTTAGTGTTAATAATGAACAAACCAGAATCTTAAAAATGTCGGACTTCCCTGGCAGTCCAGTGGTTAAGACTCCACTTCCAATGTAGGAGACGAGGGTTCAATCCCTGGTCAGTGAATTAAGATCCCACAAGCTGTGTGGCACAGGCAGCCAAAAAATTTTTTTTAAGTCTTTGAATAAAAGTGTAGAAGAAGATAAATTTTTTGAGTAAAACAAGGGAGAAGATCACCATCATGGGTGAGGAAGTTTTAAGTATAAGTTTGCCCCCGCAAAAGCCGTAGATATATAATAACCTCATGGAGATGTGTACTGAGGAAATTAGTATTGATATCAACCTCCAGTACATAAGAGTGAAAATTTATCACATTATTTTTAAAATCATTTGAATATGCCTCAGCTCACCATTCTGTCAAAGAAACAAAGACTCAGTCACATTCAAAGGGAATACGCCCCATTTTCATGATATTCTATAGGAACCTTAAATTTACATCATTCAAAAATTTGGGAAACCACCTCTCATGTTTAGCTCTTCATCATATCAGGTTCTGATGTTCCTTGTTCTTTACAGGCAAGCTTGGACACACTGAGTATTCAAGTCATCAAGTACAGTATAGTTCTAGCCTTCCCAGAAGCTATCTTACTTGAGCTACATTCTTTATTTGTGCTCGACCCAATAGTGCAAAGTACAGAGACAGCAATCATGGCACACTAATCAAGTGAGTTCGATTTCAGGTTATGACGTGATGAATTTGTATGTGGTTTGTTTTACTATTTATTACGTTGTTGGTATGAGGAAGGAGTACCTTAATGAAGTCATCTAGGAATGAAAGATGTCCTTGCCATTCTGTTCTTAGTAGAAATGTTTGCCTATTTGTTCAGAATTCAGTTATGTTCTTTGCACAATTAACTCTTACAGTTTCAGGAAGGTAGATTTTTCTTTGTATCTTGTCTTCATAACAAGGAAATTACTTGCTACATCATCTAAATTGATATATTGTATGTCTAATAAATTAAGAAAGTATTTCCTCCCATGCATATATAACTTCTTGATTATACCTTACACATCTCCCGGTCAAGTGCATGTTATATACTTATTGTCAACCAAACACATTGACCTTGTCCAGTAGAATAGGCTTTCTTTCTGATCAGTTCTGCTCACCACTCTTCCATTGGCAGCATGAATCTTTGAAATATCTTACATCCTGATTGAAAAGAAGCCCACTCTATACTTAATCTCTTTCTACTTTTCTGGTTATCATTTCCTGTCACACACAGTCATCCTATCAAGACTCACCTATGTGGTAACAAGCAGGATGCAAGCCATCTACCAGTCCCATCACTTGAGAAAAATCTCAAAAATCACTCCCTATCCAGTTTTAGCAAATAGCATAAATCAGGGGGTACTGACATTCTCCATTCAACTCAGATGACCAATTTTCATCTTCTTTTCACTTGGCAAAAACAAGTTTGAATCCTGTCCATGAACTTAAAACAAATTAATTACATATTTGGAGGAGAAATGGCACATATATGACTCATAAGGTAATCTGAGATTTTTAAGATATGTAATGATGACTTCTGCTCCTCAGAATGGAGGAAGAGAGGTGAAATGTATGACTTATTCTTCCTTTATAGATTACTGCCATGACTTCCAAAAAATAGACTTTTTTAAAAAATAAATCACCCTATGAAACTTGTTATTCACTTAAGGCAAACAATAGATTTGGTAGATATAGCTGTTTATATAGATATCAGTTGAGGAATGATATTACACTCTACCCTTATTTGAACTAGAACTCCACTTTTGCTATAGTCACCTGTATACCAAAAAATGTATGAAAAAAGAGGAAGTTTATAGAGGCAAAATTGTTTAGTAATTCTGTAAGTGCACTTTTGGGGAAAGAATAAATATTTTTAGCTAAATGCGAATGAATGAAAAATTGGTAGTCTTGAGGTATTTAATGTATACAGATTCTAGCACCTTGAAAAATGATTTAGAGTGATTCGGGATGGGATAGAAATACTGATAATGCAGGTAATTTTGGCTGAAAGAAGAAAATTTCCTGCTGGGTTTTGAGACAACTTGTCCTTGAAATATATTTCCAAAATGTATTCCAATTACACATTTTCTGTATAAAATTTTCTATCAGTGTGTACACTTTATGTAGACACTAGTCTACAATTTTGTTAGACTTTAGTAGATCACAGTTCTCTACCGGTCAGTGTTTCTCAAAATGAGACTCTCAGACCCACCTGCAATAATACTACCTACCAACATATCAAGGAAGATGTGTTTTTGCAGAGCCCACTGCTTCATACATTATGGTTTCTCGTTTTCTATGTAACCTATGATTTAATTAATGAGTACATGATATCCCTTCTCTGGCAGAAGAGACACTTCAAAGTTTCACATAAGATCTGTATCTGTGAAAGCCTTCTTCTGTCTCATGGACTCCTTTATTCCATTCAGTTTTAAAGGTTTTTTTTCTTACACATATTTACATCCTTAATATCTGAAACAGAGTCTGGGTCCATAAAACTTTGTTGACAAAATAAATAGATTAAAATGAAAACATGAAATGACAGTGGAGAAATTTAATAATTAACTTTTTATAATTATATGAGAAAAATACAAATTGGGTGACATGTTGAGTTGGATGTGTTATCAAATTAAGCATTATTAAAAGTCCAGTGATCAGTTCTTCTGCAAATCTAATACACGATTTTCCAGTATCTGTTTGACTATTTCTGGTTGTAGCTTACAACTTCACAAGACAGACAATTCAATGGTAGAGCATGTCTCTTAAAATTTTTCTTCCTTATAGTTAGGTTAAATTTACTGCATGATATCTAATTTTCTTCTACAGAGTGACACAAAGAAACTCTTCATTCTTTTGACAATATTGCAGACATTTGGAAACACCTGTCATGAGTTTTCATATTATCCTCTCTATCTAGGTATTCCTAATGCTTTAATTATCAGTTATATTAGCAAATCAAAATGCCTAGAGACTGTCTAGTCTTACATGTGACTAGTCTCAGAGAAGATAAACAATAATTTGCTGATATTTATATACCTAAATAGTAAGAGTTGAAATTAGAAACCAGGTTATATCCTTCAGGAATAGTTTGAACTGAAAAAAAAATCTCTCATCTCTGTCTCTATGTATGTTAATTACAGTGCCTTAAATATTCTAGAGTTAGATAGTTGCTGGCATTGGCTTTTGTCTCTAGTATGAAGGCTGACGCTTGCATGATTCTTTCGGTTTTTATTTCATGGATACAAGATGACTGTTGCAGCTTCTACCATTAAATCTACATTTCAGAGAAAGTTGTAGAAAGGAGAAAGGATCTTGCCTATGAAAAGAAATAACAGGCTCGCTCAGGAATCCCAAAAAAGCCTTCCACTTACTTACCATTTTCACTGAAAATTGGAGCTGTGGAGTGAGTGGGTTATTGGTCAGATGACCACCCTTGTATGCCACATGTATCTTCAGATCTTAGACATGAACTCTGTTTATGAAAACATTCTGTTTAATTTATTCCTTATACGTAATGCATTCCTGAGTGATAAGCATTCTAGTCATCTTTTTACACACATAATTCTATATTAACAATAAAAATAACAATTGAATACTGACAAATTGTATAATTGTTTCATATTATTTGATGATCATGCTTGTGACATCTGGCTTGTCTAAATGTCTTGCTTTGGCCAGTGATATGGAGTCAAAAGTGACAAATGCCATCTCCAAAAACGCCATCATAAGGTTCCATCTTTGCTTTTCTTCCTGTGCTACAAGAATGGCATGTCCCAAATAAGGACTGCTCTGCCAGCATGATCCCTGAATGAAGACAACAGACAGAAAAACAGCAGTCAGTATCTGTCAACAAGTATCATGAATGACAAATCTTTGTTGTCATAAGTTCCTGAGATTTGAGGGGTTTTAGTTATCCCTCAAAATCTGGGAAAAGCTGGCTATTCTATGAATAGTTTAATAGGTACTTCATATAGTTTTTCTAATGTGATATTCAGCATAGATCTATGAAGTAAGCCTAGTTTTTGTGTGAGGCTCGGAGAGATTTAATCCATTTCCTAGTAGTCCTACAGTGGATAATTAAGTCTCCAGAATAAGACCCAATATTCCAGATGTGTTCCTACTGTTAGAAGCTCCATGGAAAATAAGCAACTTTGATCTCGATTGTATAGATGTATTATGGAAATCTCAGATTGAATCACTACCTTTTTACCACATAATTGGCTCAGATGGCGGTAAAATAAAACTTTCTTTTCAACATAAATATTTTCAAACTGTGGCATCATAGTAAAATAATTAAAGCAATAAATATCTTTTAAAATTAGATGGCATCAATTTCTTTAATTCTACCACATAGATTTTCTAAAATAGTGTATTACCAAATTTGAGTTTCTTCTCTAAAAGCTACTATTTCTTTCAGTCTATTTTATAGTTAGAAGGTATGCAGATAAAAATTTACTAGAAATTGTTACACCTTTGTATCAATTCAATTAAAGGAAATTTTACACACAGTGCACTTTCTCGGAGAAATATAAATTTTCTTTGTAATTGCTCATATTTGGATTTCCCAAATGTGCCAGTGAAAGGGCCTATCACTGTGACACTAGTTCATATTTTAACATGTTCTTCTGTAAATCAAATGTTATACTCAATAGTTTGGAAAGTTTCTTAGACAAGTGGAATGCTCCAAAGTTTCTGAATGTACTCTTATCTGTGATTAGTGGAGGGAAGATGATATAAGTGCTTCAGAGAACAGACATGGATCGTGTGTTGTTTAATAAATTTTACTTTCACTGCCTAATTAAAAGCTGCTGTGAAGAGCACGGGGCTCCTACCCCCTCAATTTTCTCCATTAATTTCTGGTCATTGACTATAAAATTATTACAAAAGATGGGGATACAGTATCCTCTGTTTCCCATAGTTTGTAGTTCTCTCACCCGGATTCTACCCCAGGGCAATATGATTATAGAATTGTCTAATTGAGACAGTCAATTTAAGGATGATGAAATATAGAGAAGAATTATAAGCGGGGTACATTAGACAAAAGTAAGGCAGGGTCTACAGTAAATCTCATTCCCTGCATAGCATTTGACTTTTGAGATTATTTTTATGGATTTTTAACTGCCATATATTTTCCTCCAGTGCTTTATTAGAACATAGGACTTTCCAGTGATGGTTACAACAAAAGTAAACTGATAAATCCTCTCTAGATTAGGAATCTTGTCAAAGTTAGGAAGCTTATCAATGTTTCTACTCAGCCGGCCTGAATTCTTTATCTAGGTACACACATTCTCTCTCATTCTCACTTCTGGCTCTCTCCCTCTCCCTCTTCCTGTCTCTCTCTCTCTGTCTTTGTGTCTCGCTGTCTGTATCTCTCTCTCTCTCTCTCACACACACACACACATAGACATATACACACATAGACATACACACACATGCAGACACAAAACCAAGATGAAACTCACCACACATAATAGTGCTCAACCTCAAATGTTGCCTAATCTCAGTTAGGAATTAAAACCTCAGTGTATTGGTATTCAAATAATGGGAAAGAAATAGTGTGTAGATAGGTAAGCTAAGATGCTAGATGGAATTAGATTTTTAAGTTTACATATATAACAATTCATCTGCATTCTTCATGTATTAGAAAATCATCTAATAACCTTAATCTCCTCAAAGTGGACCAATTTTTTTTTTTTCTTTTTTTTTTTTGCGGTACGCGGGCCTCTCACTGCTGTGGCCTCTCCCCTTGCGGCGGAGCACAGGCTCCAGACGCGCAGGCTCAGCGGCCATGGCTCACGGGCCCAGCCGCTCCGCGGCATGTGGGATCTTCCTGGACCGGGGCACGAACCCGTGTCCCCTGCATCGGCAGGTGGACTCCCAACCACTGCGCCACCAGGGAAGCCCTGGACAAATTTTTTAATGATAACAATGGGCAGCCGTTTTTCTGCATCTCTAAATTTATTGAATTGTGTTTGTTGGCTTTTGTAAGTAATAATTATCTTTTTATAGATAATCTGGTAAAGCCCCTTGTTTTACAAATAGCATTTTAATGAAATATTTTAAAAATCAATATTAATGAAGAATATCCACAATGAGCAAATTATCAAATTTTAAACAAAGAGAGGACTGTATGACTTATTTGTTCTATTATGTCAAGCACCAGTCTCAGCATGGCACTGTTTTTGTGTTTTGTTTTTGAAAACCAATTGGATTTTTTTGTGGTTGTTATCTTTTTCTGCCAGCTTTATTGAGATACAACTGACAAATAAGGTTGTGTATGTTCAAGACTTACAATGTAACTCAACTTTTTGAATCATTTTTAAATACATATTTTTAACTAATATAGCATTTCTGTTGTAATGTTTAAACATATTACGATGAAAACCCTTAAAATTTTAGTGCCATGCAATGGTACTCAGTGGATCATGACAGACAAAACAGGAACTCAAAAGGACCTGGACAAAAATAAAAAGAAATTAATGTTTTAAAAAGTTAGTGCCAATACATCTTGTGCTCTCTTCACATCCTGCACTAACTTAATTAATAATAATTTTAAAAAATCATTGTTTGCTACAGTTAAAGATCTATGGATGATTAACAGAGTAAAATCTGTCAGAATTTGGCAAAAAAGTTTAAAATTTGTTTTGATTATACTCTTATTTTTAAATATTATAATTAATTAAGATATTATAAAATTTCACTCTGTCTCCCTCTAGCTACTGTGCTCTTTCTTTTATTTACTGTATTTGAATGAAACTCTTTATACTCATTGTGTATATTTATTTTTGTAGTTTATTGGCTTGCAGATATTCTTCGCTCAAGACACTGTCTCTCATCTTTTCTGAAACCTCACTTACTAAATATACTGAAGCCTTCTTTGAGCTTTGGCTTCTGAGGTATCATCTTGCTTTGTCTTATTTGTCTCCGGCTATTGTTCTTAGTTAGAGTATTTCCTTTCCTCTGACTCCAAATTTCATAAACAGTTCCTTCTAGTTCCATCCTTGATCATTTATGTTTGTTTTTAGTTCCTCAAGATATTGTGGGCTGGATTATTTTTGTGCTGTGATCCTCCTTTTTTTCCCATAAGAAAATATATAGAATCAAGCACAAAATAATTAGAATAATTGGGAAGTACAATTGTAAGATGTAGTGAGAGAGGAAGGGGTTAAATTTTTCTCACCAGAGGAGGTAATGACTGATGTCTGAAGGTAAATGTCCCTAATGTGGGGCATACCATGATCATTCTTGTGTTTTATTTCCTATAAATACATTTTCTCCATGTCCTCATTTCTATTACTCATTTCTCTTATTTTTGTTTCATGTCCTTCCTCTAATCCCTTAGTAAACTTAAGGTGATATAACTGAAAGAATGAGTAGGGATTTGTAGAAAGCTCTACATTTCACTTCTGGCTCATGTAGTAATTATGCAAGTCAGAGCAGTGGGGTGGTTTAAAGACTGTACTCTGATTTGAATCTTGGCTCTGCCATTTTCAAGCTGAGTAATGCTGGCTAACTTAACCTATCTGTTCTTAATTTTCTTCCACCTATGAAATGGGAACGTAAATCATAATTATCTTACAGTTTTATAGAGAATATTTTAAAGTTCATGTCTGAAACCCCCAATATTTTTCTCTCTTCTGGCCCTCTTTCACCTGTTAGTATTTTCTCTAAGGAGAGTAGAGTAACCAACACCTGGTATTATCTTTTGAAACTGTATCTCTAGCTATGTCTCGACTTTTATTTATATTCACCAATCAATCTCTTAAGTCAGTATCATTTTAGGATTACTGTAACTTATAACAGAAACTAGTCCTAGCTGATACTAGATCAGCTGAAGTCTAGCTTCATTAGACAGTTTTCCTCTTCCTCCAAAAGTAACCATTGTGAGAAATGCGGTCCTTGTATAAAATCTGTGTTTATCCAGTGGAACTGTACCATAAACCTGAATGATCTGTCTCAGAATGGAGCTGCCAGAAAAAGAAAAAGAAAAAAACTGGAAAAGTAACTTGATAATTAAAGGTACTAAAGCAGATGTTTTATTTCATCCTTCCCTGATATACTTTTTTTTCTTCTTCTTCATTTCATGTCACTTAACCAGTCCTGTCCTATTGCCTGAGCATTCTTCCCATCCCTGTCAAGTCTTTGTGTTTCCTTCTCTCTGACTGGCCTGATTCACCCTGTAATAATTAGTGTCTGCTGACTAGCCCCAATTGCCCCTGGACTGTGAAGTTTGGTGAACCCTGCTCATATAACGCAACCACATTTATCACTGAGAACCCACCTCCAAGAATCCTTTCTTTGTTGTTACTATTTTATTACTTGTTTTATTACATTCACTTATTTCTTCAAAGGATAGTTAATAGTTTATTCATTTATTTATTCAATAAATATTTAATAAAGACCTGTTCTTTTGCATGCCCTGTGCTAGATACTGAGAAAAAAATTAGCACCAAAAAAATGACATGGTACCTATTATCAAGAGGGTTCTAGTAAAATGGAGGGACAGTCAACTAATGGGAATCAACATAAGGTCCACAGGAAGCACATAGAATACTGATCTCAATCCTGAGGGTCAGGATTGGATTGTCAAAGGTGACATCTGTCTTGGTCTGATCAAAGAGTAATTTATTACTTTCAATGATGAAACTAAGAAAAATTTCATGTTTTTCTAACCAAGCAGGCTATTTAAGCCTGTGTAAATATGAGGAAAACAAAAGATACTTATACTGTCACCTTCTCCTGACCTTCAGAATTATGGTAAATGAAAAGTGAATCAAGGACTTTTCTCAAGAAGGTACAACTCTCCACACTTGGTGCAGGGGAGACCATATTGATGACAGAGGCAGGCATTAGGGATATCTTCGTAGCCTTTGGATCCTTGAGGAATTCTGGATCTGCCTCTTCTAGGCAGGGGGAAGAATAATTCTGTGAGAGAATCCTAGCAATGCAACAGCAAGCTTCTCCAGAAAGAGGATTCAGGGTCCTTCACTTCATAAGGCTAGCTCAGGGGTGTCCTTCATTTCATTGAGAATGCCCAGTTCTCATAGGGTGTGATATAAATATACAAATTCCTCATCGAGTCTTGAAAATTATGTCATTCTGAATTCAGCAATTTTTATAATATAAAAAGCAATTGTACCTAAATCATACTATTGCATAATCGTAAATACACATAATTGTTTGAGTTATTACAATTTGGGGAGCAAAGCATGTAAGTTTCATATTTTCTTGAGGGGCACCAATTCCACAGAAGCAAGTGTTCCCAGGGTGCCTTAACAATAATAATAACAACAACCAAAACAATGTTGAGTGTTCATGTGCACCAAAGGGCAGAGACCAGTAGACCAGATAGTGAAAACACAGGTAAACACTTTGAATAAAGATTGAGTTTGGTATCTGAAGTCTTTATCATATGCCAATGCGTTGTGGAAGTAATTGACAAAAGTGAAAATGTCAAAAAGTGTTTGGAGGAGGGGATTTAGTGTGTGTGGAGGAAGGGTTGCTTCCTCATTCATTTTCTTCTCAATATATTTCAGAGAATGAAAGTAAAAGGAGAAAGACATGAGAGTTATCCTTTCAGAAACATACTTGGAATATATGCAGAATATATTTAACATGCTATATAATAATTCTAATAAATTTGGGATTTTTGTTTGATAATTATATTCTATTTTACACAGAGAAAAATATTACTCATAATTGAGTAGCCAATGTTATACCAATGTACACTCATAGGAAACAGTCATCTTTTCTCTTTTTTCTATGCCTTTTGCCATGAAGTAGGAATACAGAGTGATGGTGTACCTATAAAAAGCAGAACATGAAAGGCTACATGGTCCCCTGTGGATCCATTACATTTTTGGCCTATATATTGCAATTGTATTCATATTTATTGGATACTTGCTATTTTCTAGGTGATATGACAGGTTCTGAGGAGATAAAGATTATTAGGGCATGCCCTCTATACCTTAAGACCTAAGAATTTTATGAGGATACAGATAATCCTATAACTTACTGCCTGCTTTACTGGAAATATAACCTAGAGTACAAGATGCTACTTCAGAGATGGAAGGATTGAACATATCTCAGCGAAAAGAAAAGTAGGCATTTGAATTTTTCTTGTGTATATACACAATGTTCTGTCCTCCAAAGGAAAAATTATCTAATAACATATTATTCTAAGTTATCGATCACTACATTCTTGGCTGTCTAGTATTATATGATATCAGTGTGTACCTTTATAAATCAATGCTTTTTATATTTTGTATTTCCAAAAACGTTTCACACTCTCTCTAACTCTTCAAATTATTTTCCAAGCAAACTGATAAGGAGATGATGAAGTAAGATCATCTTTGAGAATTAGTTCAGTGCCTATCACTGTGCTAAATATTTTATGTACATTATTTCTCACAATTCTCACACAAATCCAGGAATCTTAATTCTGAAATCAAGCAAGGAAAAAGCCAAAATAAAATTCAATCTTTGATCTCTGTTTTATATGTATATATATGCATTTGTACAGGCATGTGTTTATTTAACTTGATCTTGGTAAAAGTACTATGTTTTAAAATGGAAGTATATTTTAATTGTTGCAGTTGAAACTAAGGTGGAAAGGAAACTAAAATGATTGAATCAATTTCTGCCCCCTCTAGACAGGGTTGTATTTAAAGAGCATGTCCAGAAGGTATAGACCCTAAGTCCTCCACTGTTGATAATTCTTGTGCAGACTTCAGTGATGTAGCTAATAGTCTGGCACTATTTAACAACAAATCGGGCATTGGTTTCTCTTTGCTACCTGTGAAATTCCTGTACTACTAGCTTTTGATTTCTCTCCCCTGTTGCTTAAGGAATATCAGGTTTAATTCTTTGGTAGTTTAATGCTGGTAGAAGCTTAGTCTAACCTTAGCGTGAAGTAAAGTATTTTGCGTCTCATACCTTTGTCTTTATTAGAGACTTGCCTCTGTGTAAACCTCTGTATTGTACATTGTTACCACGTGAAACAGAATGGGATCAACCGAATTAGCTTAATCTGAGGTATATTTAGAAAGTAAATCTGAGTATATTTAGAAAGTAAATCTGTTAATCTCCTCCATTAAAAGTGGCTTATTATAATTCAAAATGAAATGTGAAGAGGAAGCAAATTCTGTATTCATGATACACATGCAACACAGTTTTAACAGAACAGCTTTGCCTCAGCCAGAGATTGCCTCCCGTTTCTTCCTATAGTGTTGAATTGAGCTTCATATTCATATAGGAAAAGACAACCCTATCCAGCTTCTAAGGCTTATAGTAATACTCTCTTTCATGACCTAGTTTCCTTGAAAAGCCTTGCCTTCTCATATTTCCTGTAACTGTCCTAGGACCTGGCATTTATTATGTTTGCAAGTAATCTGATATTGTATGAACCATTGTAAACCTTCAGAAATGATCCAGAAATCAACTAATTAACTTGTTGCATTAGAAATGAAGGATGATGTGGAAGAATTTATAAAAGCATGATTTTCTTTCTTTGGCAGCATGTTTGGAAACTGCATTAGCTGTGTTCATATCATAATTTCTCAACTGAATTCATACGTTATGCTAAGATTTTATGCATTTTTGGTGAAAGGAATACAACGTTATTTGTATACATTTATGATGATAAAATAATGGCTAAAAGAATTTAAGTGATTAAAGTCTGTGCCCAACTTCTGATGTTAACTGTTTGTTAAATCATTGCTTGAGGAAAAGGAAAAAGAAATACTTCTGACATAGTTCTTCTATTTTAGTGTGTCAACATCTTTATAATGTAACACTGTACAACTGAGAAAAGAACCTGGACTTCAAGGCCAAATCTGGGCTTCACCATTTATTCATTAACTGTGAGACCTTGAACAATTTCTGTGAGATAGTTTGAAAGGGTGTTAGCAATTTCTACTTCCTAACTGTGGAGCCAAAACCAAAATAGGCACCACACAGTGCTTAATATATAATAGACGTGCAATAAGAAAAAGCTAATTTAAAATATAAATGTATTTTCCCCATATTTTATTTTAATCCTCTTTGTATTTTTTTCCTTCACACCCACCCTCCTGCCTTGTCTCCACTCTTTACCTCTTGCGCTTCTGAGCCACAATACACAAAATGGTACATAGAAATTTATCAGACCTAAGAAAGTGGTATGTGGCTGGAGTGGGTATGACAAAATGTGAGAATTGCTAGAAAATCAGTTTTTGTTTGTTCATTTGCCTGATTGGTAGTTTATTTTCACTGTTTTTTAAATTCTTAATTCTTTAAAAATGTTAAAGCACTTGAGTGCCATGGCCTGCTCTGATGACGGAGAAGGACAAAGAACCTATCTCTTTATGTTCTGATCCATTATGCTGTTATACAGCTATATCATTGTAAATATAGCTTCATAGAAGTTATACATAATTGGAATATTTATGAAACTATTTTGCCAACCCATTATGTAGCTTTTGTTTCAACCTGTGATTTTTAAAAAATTCTCCATACTATTAAACCTAAACCATATAAATTTAGGAGGGGGGGAAATATTTAGAATAGACATAAAAATAAATTTCTGGCTACTACAATCAAAGATACAAGTAATTAGGTAGTATCTTCTTCTCTGATTATATTTCACTGGAATATAAAATTCTGTTGGATGTGTTGTCTAAAGTATAACCTTACGTGAAAGGGCAGAGTCAATTTTTTCAGAGCTTCTTTCTACCTTAAGATTTAAAATTAAAATATAATAATTCTAAGAAAATAACATTAAATATATTTCCATTGCAGATCATCTACTAATTTTAAAAAACTTAAATTATAAAGAGGAAGAAAAAAGCTCCAAAGGGCAAGAATTTCTAGATTTGCTTTGCCTTTATCTTTAATTTTAGAGCATGAAATTACTTTTTGACATATATCAAATACACAAAAGTGATAAACTGAGGTCATCAATTGCTTGTTAAAAGAAATAGAATAACATCATAATTAAAACCAGACAAAACATATGTTTAAAAAAAGGCAATTATTATTTATGCCATAATAGTACTACTATTTGATTGGCTAAAGTGCACTGAGAATAAATAACTCTCGTGTTACCAATTATACACGTTGACTTGGTGGCCTGTTGTTTTATTGACATCATGGGAGGGACCAAGTTCTTCATATTGTCCTGGCAAATGAACCATATTGTTTAAATAACTGATGAAACACTGCCATAAAATGAAGAGGTACAGAATGTTGTGTTTATGCAAACAGGACTTTGCACAAAATCTTTTTTGTTTTTATATTTTAGATTTCATTTTTATTTTTGCAGTAACAGTACCATATTTAGCCTATTCAGAGAAACAGGGAGAAAACAAGCTGATCATTATATTCTTATTCTTAGCTGCTTTGTTTGGAAGTCTGAATGGTCATGAATTCTACACATTTTCATTAACCAGTGAATAAAGAAGTTAGCTTCAGCTTTAAGGTAATGAGTAATGCCCTGCAAGCACCTAGTTAAACACTTGGAAGATGGTAGAATTTGACATTTTACTTTCAGAAGGGTCACATCTTCAGTTGTTTGATGATGTAGCCATTTCCCTCTCAAGATACATTGTAGTGTTCATTTAATTGCCGTGATACTCCTTCTTTCACACCTGTTCCTCTTCCTTTGTACCACCTACCAGTATCTTTGGGAAGGAAAAATTTTTTTTTTTTCTGCATCTGAGTAAGGGAAGGGCAATGAAAATACTTATATAAGTATTTGGCCAGCAAGAGAACAAAGTATAATTTGAAAGATAAGAGATACAAGCTGTTACTTGTTGAGTGAGCCAGGCTCTGTATTACATGTGCTGCAAAGATAATACCCTTAGTACAGAAAAAGGGACCTTCTACTCAACAAGGTGAAACAGTTCACCCAAGTGCACAAAGACAAGTGACTACACAAAAGTGTCCATCTGTGGTTGTCTTTAAAGCCCAAGCTCTCTTTCCCTCCCTCTCCTCCATTTATGGAAATAAATATATAGTTAACGATAAAGTACAGCTGAGCTCAGATATGCAAGAAACTTATAATGTTATATATTGAGGCGATTACAACCATTTTGGGGGGGGGGCTGGGGAACTATGCTTGCCCGGGAATGGCATTTGATATTTTACTGTGGAAGTACTGCATCTCCTGGTTTGTGGTGTCACTGTATCAGCTCCTTCAAATAAGATAAAATAGCATGCATCCACATTTGTTTTTCTTACCCTACATGATGATGCATGAAAGCAAGTTTGAAGTTTATTGATTAAGCCCAGCAACTCAATATTAAGATATAAAACATAATCTATTTCTGGGATATAAATGAGAGAGGCATTTTCTGTTTGTTTCAGTTACATTAAACAGTTGTTGGTGACTTTGTGACTGGGATTTTATCAGCTTTTTGGAGAATGTGCAGTATTATACTACCAAAAAGATTTTGTCTGTATTTATTAATATGGATATCTGGTAATTTTTTTAACAAATAATTATCTTGAAGATCTTCTGATACATAATTATAAAATTATAACTTGTTGCTGAGAAGAAATTGTTATTCCTTCTTAAAGAAATTAAATATTTCCTAAGTATGTTTTATATAATTTATTCCTGGAACTTTTGATTATACATATATTAGATATAAAGAAATGACTATAAATATTCACTCTTACTTGCTCAAACCAATTCATTAGAAAACGTGATAAGGATCTTTATGTATTTGACAAATATTATCAAGTCATTTTCAGTGGGATTTTCCTGCAGAAGCAAAAGTAATGGTATCAGTCATATAAAACTTCATAAAAGCTTCAATGCAGGTGTCAGGTAAATTACAATGACTAGATTTTGAAAAAAAAACATGACATTTAAGGAGGAAAGAATGTCTAAGATTATGTGTTCACAAAATACATAATATGTGTATTTATGTGTATGTGTTAATTGCTGAAAAGTGAGGGAATGATATTATAATCTATATTCTTGAATAAATCAGATTATTGGTGTGAATGTTATCATTAGATGATGAAATTATCTCTCTTATAAACACCAAAATCTAGATTCAAAAGCAGAACCAGAGATATTTCATAGAGTCTTGATACTGATTGATGAGACTCTGCAATAAAATTTTTACAAAATAAACAATTCAAGAAATATTCAACTTTGATGCATTTATTTTGTTCTCTTTTAATATCTACTTGATGATTATAATCAAAGGACCTAGAGCACAAATGATATCTTAGTGGATGCCAAAATCTAGTGCTGTGTCCTTTAATAATTAATCCCTAAAGCAAGCAGAATATTCCCTGATGACTGATACCATTCTAATTCTCTCATTAGAAGATAAGGGGAGTACTTTTCAAGAGCTTTGCTTGGTTTTTCTCAAAGCAAAATGTTTTCTGAATGGAACTTTTCCACACTGGGCCTGAGACATGAACTGAGACACTTATACTTAAATTCTATTCTGTTTTTATACAGCAGTGAACCTGATACATAGAGCAATTTGTTGTCATTTTATCCCCTTCCGTATGTGCCTTTTTTTGTTAAAGCAGATGGGGATATATCTTGGTAATGTGTCTATGTTTTAAAAAAAGAGCAACAGCCTTGTTTTTAATGTCAAAAGCAATCCGTTGGAAGTCTGTAGAATGCAAAGTATCCAGATATTTTTAAGTGCAAAAGAAATGAAACAAACTTAATTTCTTCCTTTTGAAATTCAAGCAAATTCCAATTTTTCACTAATTTTGATATTGCCTTAACTAAAAGCTAATACACGTAATCATAGACTCTAGATAAATTAGACAAAGATTATTAAGACTTTGTTCAAATTTTCCTTTGGTTTACCCTATTCAATACCACAAGCTGGTACTACCCTACTCACAACACCCTTTCCCGCCCCTGACCATTTTTCAACCTTGAAACTTACCAGCTTCTAACATTATATATGATTTACTTGTTTTGTGCTTATTGTGTATTGATTATTTTCTGTGTATTGCTATATTGTAATTGCCAGAGTAAAAGAGTATAGTAATTTATATACTGATAAGGTCCAGGTGCCTAGAAAAATGCCAATTTACAAAAGAGAAAGAGTGATCAATAAATATGTATCAAATGAAATAAAATGTTTAAACAGTGAGCAACAACACAAAAATCTTAAGAAACTGAAATTTGTCTATTTTCAATTGGATTACATATTTGAAATATATGTCACTCCTTTGACAAAAAATTATAAGACAAGTACAAATAGATAATATATTGTCTCTAATTATGAACTAAAAGTAAAACAATTCCAGTGATAGATTTATAACCTTATTAATATATTTTCTCACTCTTAGTTGCAGCTGAAGAACAAAGATAGCACCATTGAATCACAGATAAACATTTATTTTTGTAACCTTGTGATGAATAATAAAATTGGAAAATATTAAGCTAAAAATTAAAGATATTAAAAACATCTTAAGGGGGAATGATTTAAACATCAGATCTTTGCAGCATCTTAGCATATTAGGACATAACTGAGATTCATTTCATATGCATCTGATTTCCACAAATAAATATTCTCTAAGTCCAGCAAGTGAATTATTTATAGGAACTTCATACAGTTGAATTTCTTTGCATGTAATTCTTTGTAAGTGACAGTGGTTTCTTTTGTGATGGGTTCTAATGTCAGTCCTGTGCAAATGTGCTGCATGACCTTAAATGGTACACTGTCTTACAGGACATCATTTTATACCCCCAAAATGTGGGGTTCAATACACATGACCTCCAAGTTTCCTTCTGCTTCTATGATGTGTGCCTTTGTGTCTTCCATTTCTGTGATAGTGTGTCTCTTCTTAATTCCCTATATGTGATTTTGTTTTTATGTTAAAACACTTATTATTTACAAATATGTCTGGATCTACTTTTAATTTACCATTCCACATTAAAAAAAAAGTGAACATGTTATACTGAAGCAATGGTTAGTTTTAGAATTAGAGTATCTTATACTATAGATTATCTACATATTAAAGATATACTATATATTATACTATGCAATACACTAAAGATATTTTTATAAAATATATTTTATGTCTATAAATACAAATTTTATATATTAAAGATAGAAAATATTTCTGTTATGTTTTCCTTGGAACTATAATTTGAAAAAGAAAGTGCTCTCGTATTTATCAGGAGTCTGCCTTTTTCTAGGTACTGAATTAGGTATTTTACTTCTACTACTTCACTTACTTAGAGAAGTTACAGTTGCTAAAAAGGAAACCTGACAAGTTTAAAGACAATATAGTGTTAACAGACAGGCAATTTATAAAATTACATCAGTATCAGAATTTATAAGGAAATATTTGATAGTTAGATTTCCCTTAATTACAAAACTGTTGCTCAGATTCAAATTTGAAAATGCATTTGACTCATCACTTCTTTTTATTTACCGGAATTTGCAATGATATTTCTGATTACCATGCACAAGACCCACAAATAATGTGTAGGGTATTTTATTTTATATTGAACTTTACATTTCAGCCTCATGTCAATAGTAACCAAGAGTTGTGTCTCATAAAGAAAATCATTAAGTAAATTCTTGATTTTGAGATCCAACTTACAACCATCATCTTATATTGGCAATTACCTTGTGATTGTTCTTTTGTTTTGTTAAAAACCCTCTTGTATGGAGAATATGATGCTTTTTTCAAGTATTGGTTGTTTGCAACAAAATACAAATGTTTGATTGACTTAGTTCCTCTGCCATCCAACAAAGATGTTTCTTTCTAAACATCATGAAGCAATTGTGACACTGCAGTTGATCCACTGAAAGGACCTCATGTAGAAACATTTGTCCAAATCCAACAGCCACAAGGACAAAATCATGGGAGGCTTGAATTTATCAATGTCAGGGAAAACATAAAACCAAAAATCTGAGTGTGGAGAGATGTTAAGAGACTAAAAGAGTCCTTTTTTAAAAAAACTACATAGCTCTTTATTCTCTTCATACAGTGCTTTATCTGAGTCATTAAAAAGCAGCTAATGTTAAATTGAATTTGCATATTGTCTGAGACTATAAAATAATGGTAGAAATAGTGTTTATTATTACTTCATATATTCTGGAGGAAAATTTTGTGTTTAGCAACAAAAGCATCTTGATATGCAAATCCATTTACTTGTAGCTCTTTTTCTCCCTGAAGAGACTCTTCTGAATGTATTTTTGGCTGAGTGCTCCTTAAAAGGAAGGAAGGAGGGTAGGAAGGGCAGAGATGTTAAAATATGAAAAGTAAATGCCAATCCTCAAGGCCCTGGTTTTTGGGAAAGTTGAATGACAGGAAACACATTTTTTAAAAGGTGTTAATGGAGTGACATGAGGTTCAAATTACAAAGAAAAATCTAGTTCAAGGAGGTGAGCTGCTTTTTTGTTAAGAAAGCTAATTACTTCTTAGTCTAGGAAATAAATCAAGGAACACGTGTCAGGTTTCATTATTTTAGTCATGTTTTCATTCTTAGTTTCTCACCAGAACTTTGAAAAAAGTCAACAGCTGTGTAGAAGCATTTGGAATCTTTTCAAGCTTCATATTTCTCAGCTGTTTCTCCTCTGGTTTTGGAAGAACGCAAAATCAGATGTGAATGCTTTATGAGTATAGCTCTTAATGTGTATTTCTAATTGAATATAGTAAAATAAAGTTAAATAACAACTGATTTGCATTTATACTCCACTGTTTAGTTTCTTAAAAGAATACCTTTTGATACCCTTAGATACTTTTCAATTAGTTTATCACTGATGGCAATACAAACTTTAAAATAACAGTAGATTAACGTGTGTGATTAAAAAATATCACTGAACATATTCAGCTTGTCTTTTCTAGTGAAATATACCTCAAAATAATAGTAATTTATCATTCCTTTAATCCTGACATAATTGATAACAAAATTAGAAACACATTTTCAATAAAACTATCCCACATTAACCAAAATAAGGTTTTACAGAAAAAAGTCTTGTCTTCTTTAGGAATCCTATTACTTGGCATAAGACAGTGAAATTAAAAAAGAGAAATGACTACTGTGAAATACAGCAAGTAATGCAAGTGGTAAAACTCTCTAATATGTTATTCAGAGAACAGTAGTTATAAAAGTACAGTAGTGATAAAAAGAATGTACTCAAATACTGAAGTTTTCCCTTGTCTTTGAAGTATTTGTCTGAGTACAGTAAAGGCTCACATGGACAGTCAGCTCAAGAATTACTATGATTTCAAAAGGCTTCTGTGCGTTTGAACTAATATTCCCACTGCCTGAGTGGCAGTAAGGTATGAGTAATTTGTAGGATTATAATTACCTAGACAGTATATCTAGGATTTCTTATAGATGGGCTCTTTGTTACTGAGTTTTAGGAGAAGAATGAGGAATTAAGAATATCCACAACCCGAATGATCCATGTGTACCATTTTTCTATGCGTATCAGGGTAAAAATGAAGATACTCTGTGCTTATTTTTACTGTTCATTATAAGAAGCTGTCTTTGTATGTCTATTTTTATGTATGTTCCATATTTAAAAGATAAAGCAATGCACATCTTGTTTTCTTACCTGAATTTTTATTATTGATTCTGCTGTCAGTGATGAATATATATAGATAGACACGTAGCAAGAGAACTTCTGAAAGTGATGGAGATAAGAAAATACTGAGAATAGTATTCTCAGTAGCAGATAAATGAAAAGAAAATCTGTTGGTTACATATGGTATTCAATTCTTTTAATCAGTCCTTGTAAGGCAGGCTTACAGAGCTTTTTAAAATATTTCACATTCACTACTTCTTACATGCAAGGCCATAAGATATTAATAAAACAGAAGATGACTGCTTTGTTTAAATTTATCCCATTTTTATAATGCTTTATTATAAACAGTCTTCCTTCATCCAGGTGTCATACATTTTATTTTTTATAGACCTTGGTTTCTTGTTGGCTGTTAGGATAACTGGATTTTTAACATAGAAATAAAAATCATCATCTCATGTGAGTTACAAGTTACAGTACAGACAATCAAATACCAGATATTGAACTCCGTAATGTTTTGACTTTGCAGTTTAACTTTCAAGTTAATCTGAATTACCACTTGATTCTGTGTCTCATTTTTCCTGTGTTTTATCCTCTAACTCTAAGTCTGGCTAGCCCACATTACCTTTGCTTTGGCTTATGTTGTTTATACTGTGACTTCTAGATTCCTCTATACCTACACTACCCATTACTTAAGGCTTTGTTCAAGCCTGACCCCTATAAATTCTTCCCTACACATTATAGCTTTGCTAACCCACAGTAGTTTTACCCTTACCATGTGTACTCTATAAATAACCACACATTATAAATCCCTTGTCTTCTAATAACATTGAATAATATATTACTTTATTAATGCACAGTACTGTCTGTTGACTTCATATTGTATTAGTGTTGTTTCCCCAGCTAAATTGCAAGTTTCTGGTGGGATTGGCCATGTTTCTATGAGAAGAGAGAGATGCAATAAAAATGCCTTTGAATCCAAATAAGCAAAATGGCTATGTCATACGCATGTGTTTTACAAAAGTAGTTGTTAAGAAATTAATTGATAATTTATGAAAAGGAGTGTCTTCTAATGAGAAGCAGAGGTTTTTATAAATATTGCTTTTGCAGTGAATATGTAAGACTATAGTGAGAGGAGAAATGTTTGACATACCACAACAAAATAACTAATTTATACTTTTTAAACTGGTTCTCTTCTCCACAAAGTTACATTCTAAGCATCTGTCAAGAATAAGGTTTGGGGATTTCCCTGGTGGCTCAGTGGTTAAGAATATGCCCGCCAAAGCAGGGGACATGGGTTCGAACCCTAGTCTGGGAAGATTCCACATGCTGCGGGGCCACTAAGCCCATGCGCCACAACTACTGAGCACTTGCGCCACAACTACTGAAACTCATGCACTGTAGGGCTCGCGTGCCGCAACTACTGAGCCCGCGTGCCGCAACTACTCAGCCTGCGTGCTGCAACGATTGAGGCCTGTGCACCTAGAGCCTGTGCTCCACAACAAGAGAAGCCCCTGCAATGAGAAGCCTGTACACCACAACAAAGAGTAGCCCCCGCTCACCACAACTAGAGAAAGCCTGTGCGCAGTAACAAAAGACCCAATGCAGTCAAATAAATAAATAAAAAAATAAGGTTTGACTGCTTGTTTGGAACTGTATTCATATTTACAAATTCCATAACGTTTTTATCTGTAAAAATGTGGATTATTATATTTTATATAAACAAAAGTTTTCACTCGTTACTTGATAAGATGAAGAATAGAGAATGTCTACTGCACTCCTTCCTAGTTTTTAGAATTTTGAGATTATAAACTTCATTTTTTTCTTCTAATATTTATAATTTTTTCATAGAAATACACACATACATACATATACACACAGACACAGACACACACACACACACACACACACACACTAACCAAAGAAAGTTATGCTGCTCAAGGAGACATAACATCTGTAAGTCATCAGTGAGAATATTGGGATAGAAATTGGGGTCAGAGGTATTTACCACACACAAATGATCTACAGAGTAACTATGTTTTTATAATGAAAGAGCTTGACAAAATGTAAGCTTAGTAAATGCTTGATATAAAATATATTCAATTAATAGCAATCACAGAAATATTAATTGTTAAAATTCTCATTTTCAGTGCATTTATAATACCTATTTTCTAATTAGTTTAGAATTTGTGATTATTATTTATCTTTCTTGATCTTCATGTGGATTATTTAGAAAGGAAACCTTGTTTTTGTATTCTCTGTGTCCTTGTATATCTCAAAATGTCTTTCTCTAAGAGTATAAAAACATATTTGTTGGATTAGGATACATGAGAACATATTTGTTAGAATAAAATTTTTAAGCTGAAATGTTTTTCCCTTATGATTTCTGTAGGTGGTGGCCTAATATGTTTCAGTGTTTATTGATGTAGACAGCTTAGAGTTCAATCTAATTCCTATATCTTTGGGTGTTTTTCCCTCTCAAGCTTCCATCTTTGTCATTAATATTTGAAAATTCCAGGAGATTGTGTCTCATGTAACACTTTTTATTGTTTATCTGGAAACTCTCAATTTTTAAAATGTGATCTTTAAATGAGGAAAATTTTCTTTTATAATTATTATTTTCTCCATGCTCTTTCTGTACTTCTCCCTTTTCCTTTGCTTTCTTTAATTCATGGATTGAAACTTTCAGATTCTTCCATCTCATGATTTTTTATTTATTGGTTTATTCTCTACCCTTTTCCTTTGAATTTCTGGGAAATTTCAGGGCATTATCTTCTACTTATATAGATGATTGTGTCCCTTCTACCAACTGCTCTTCATTGCTTTTTTTATTTTTAATTTGGCAATCTTGTTTTTTTTTGTCCTACTATACTTCGTGAGTTTACATTATTCTTATAACTAGATCATACAATTTCACTGACAAAATTAAACTTTCTATCTACAGAGAAAATCACATTTCTTCCCTTTGGTCTGTAACTAGTCTTACCTACATCTCAAGCCTCCATAATCTTGTTAGCTAGAGGGAAGAAATAGATAAATAAACCAGTTGAAATTGTATTAGCCTAACTATGTAGCATTCAGTCTCTCTTGGATATTAAAAAAACAAAACAAAGCAAAACAAAAACTCAGTGTTTTGGTGATGCCAATTCCTCCTCTTACTTCACCCCAATTCCTCCTCTTCACCCAGACACTTCACTAAAGAAGTGTCTCGGTGTGCATATATGTGATGGTGTGTGGGACGACAAGTGTGGAGAATAGTGTAACAGAAAAGATCTCATGATGTTAAAAAAACTGTGGCTTTAAGGACTCTACTTGCTGTAGTCTTTGATATGGCATTCCTTGTGTCCCTGGGTCTTTTCATCTGAAGTCTGAATCTCTGGTATGGTTTGGGGTCCTGATTAGGGCCCGTAGTGACCTCCACCTTGCTCTGTGATGAAGTTATAACTCTAAGTTTCATTGGTTATGATGAATGAGACTCTATAGAAATAGACTCACAGATATGGAGAACAAGCTAGTGGTTGCCATGGGAGAGTAGGGGCGAGGGGATGGGTGAAATAGGTGTAAAGGATCAAAAGGGACAAACTACCAGTTATAAAATAATGTTACAGGGATGTAATGTACAGCACAGGGGATATAGTCAAGAATATTATAATAACTTTGTATGGTACGTAATCTATAAAAATATAGAAACACTATGTTGCACACCTGAAACTAACATAATATGTCAACTATACGTTAATTTAAAAAATCTATCTGGGATAATTGCAGTCACCAAAGGCAACATTTCATTCAGTTTAGATGATCACTTGTGCCAGACCAACCACTTTATATTTTGTATAATGCTGGGGGATTATGAATATTTTTGATGGATAAAGACAAGTTACCTCCAATCTATCTTATCGTCTTTTGAGGTGTTCTGTTCTTTGTCCTTGACTTCATAAGGATCTGTGATGTTCAGCTGTGTAACCTGAGAGAAATGTTCTCTCAATAAGCAGTATTGTACATAGGTCCTCAAAGCCTGCCTCTAATGCTTTCTCCATCCTCATAATAACCAGCAGAAATTCCATTCATCTGTGTTAAGAGGATATTGCCATCCATAAATTAAGCTCTAATGTACAATTTTCATCTTCATTGAATTTTATATTTTATTTATATATTTTTTTGCTTTGTTTGTTTTGTATTACTTGCCAAACTCAGTGTTAAGCTCAGTAAGGTATCTCACAGTTCTTGAACATTTTTGGAATTCTACGACCTTCATCATACGTCTTAACATTTATGTTTAGAAATATATCAGTTTTCCTCTTTTGAGCTCTATTTATATAAAGCTGTTAAATTTTTTCCAGGCTCACTTAATAATGGGCAACATTATTTTTATTTTGAAATTCTCTACTAAGGATTCATAATCACATTTAGTGTATATCATCTAAGTTTATCAAAGTGCTCTTCCCAATTCAAAGACCAGAGTCTGCCTTGAGCTGAGTTTGTGCAGTATCTGAGTATATGGCACATTTCTCTGAGTATGTGCATTCCCTCAGTGTAAACAGTATTACCAAGGGCAATATTTCTGAAGTGAAATTTTTCCACTTTAATAAATTGTTTAATAAATGAGGGGTTAAAAATGATGTGACCTTGGCTCAAAAGTTAATCTTTTCCTGATTTTGTTTGAAGATACTCTGGGTGCTGTGAAGTTTGTCTATGAAGTACTTTGCCCACATATATATATAGTATTTCAAAACTTTAGCAATTTTCCTCTCATAATAAGTAAAAG